>NW_024609822.1:590000-822500 GCF_018296145.1 Oncorhynchus tshawytscha
CTTGGTGGCATAGAGAAAATGTTGCTGTTGTAAAGCAACTTTTCTGCAATTGTACACACTTTACCCTTGAGCTTAGAGAAAAAGTCCTGCAGTTCTATGCATGTTGCCATGGCTATTGTTCCTCTGCTCAAACATTATAACAAAATTAATGGGCATCTGCCTTCGATTCTCCCTGACTTTCTAGCTTTTATTTGATTGTTTGTTCTCAAATATGGTGTTATTTAAAAATATATATATATATACGCTGAACAAAAATATAAACGCAACATGTAAAGTGTTGGACCCATGTTTCATGAGCTGAAATAAAAGATCCCAGAAATGTTCCATACAGTGGTTGCTCAACTAAAAGTTTGGAGGTTATGCTGTGAGACTGAGGTAATTTGTGGTTTAGTACGGTACCCTGCGTCACTGCTCCAGACCTGTGCAAGGGGGAGTTAGAGCACTGATTATGCTTACTGGAAAATACTCTTTCAAAATTAATGGAAGAGGCAATGATATTTTTATTTTCTCTGTTTGGGTATTGGTTAGACTACAATTAGGCTGTGTTAATGTTAGGATTATTTTGTTCTTAATCCAGTACTGTTGCCTACTCCCGACCAGTCACGTTGTACAGCGCCAATATGGGCTATTAGCAGGACAATAGATACTTTGTGCAAGGCAGTTGATCAGCATTAAAAACTTTGTGGATGGGGCCTCCCGAGTGGCACAGCGGTCTAAGACACTGCATCGCTATTCAAACTGCATTGCTACAGATGCTGGTTCAATACCCATGCCGGCTGTTACTGGGAGACCCATGAGGCTAGAGTGGGCTTTTGGTTTCTCTCCCTCTAAAAACAGAAATAAATAATTATATATAACAAACTGGCTTTATTTATTTATTTATTTATTAGTAAGAATGTCTCACCCCGTGTTCAAGAATAGCCTGCCCGCGTGTGGTCAACTATTTCAGCACCGTTTCGCATTGCTCTGAGACAAGCATGGGGACTGGTCTGGATAAATGAATGAGATTTTTTTATATTTACTGGGTATTGGTTAGACTACAATTGGGGTGTGGAAATGTTATGCTCTTAGTACTGTAGCCTACTTCTGACCGTCAGGTTGTACAGTGCCATATTTTCCTAATGGAAACCCTGAGTTTTTTGGGGAATAGAAACACCATAATATTAATCAAATTAATTCTGCAAAATGTATTTTAAATCAATCCCATATACTATGTTCTTACACAAGAAGGTTTTAAATTCTCTAGTACAGCCAATATTGAAGACTATCAAATGCTTCTCAAAAATGCCCTCTGGTGGTCAAACTAGCACTAATTAACATTAATGGCAAGAATGGCTGACAATTAAATAACGTGCCATTAAGAAAATCTGCGGCAGCACACAAGGTGTGTGCAGTATGACGCAACTTTTACAGGAAGAACCACTGAACCACACACACACACACTGCTTATCTCTCAAACTTGGTGTACAAATTTGTTTACATCCCTGTTAGTGAGTATTTCTCCTTTGCCAAGATACTCCATCCACCTGACAGGTGTGGCATATCAAGAAGCTGATTAACTTCTTGTGGCTGCAATCCCTTAACGGGAGCGATATGTCAACAGCCAGTCAAAGTGTAGGGCGCCATTTTCAAAACATCAAAAATCTCAATGACACTAATAGGACTTCATGTTACACAATACATGTATGTTTTGTTTGAGAAGGTTCATATTTATCAAAATATGAGTTTACATTGGCGCGTTACATTCACTAGTTCCAAAAACATCCAGTGATTTTGCATAGCCACATCATTCAACAGAAATACTCATCATAAATGTAGTTCTACAAGTTATACACATGGAATTATAGATATACCTCTCCTTAATGCAACCGCTGTGTCTGATTTCAATAAGCCAGCCATGCAATAATCTGAGACGGCGCTCATAAATATTTGTCACAATAGCCGCCATGTTGACGTCAACATAAACAACAAATTACATGATCAATATTCCCTTACCTTTGATGATCTACATCAGAAAGCACTCCAGGAATCCCAGGTCCACAATAAATGTTTGTTTTGTTCGAAAATGTCCGTTATTCATGTCCTAAATACCTTATTTGGTTAGTGCGTTTGGCATACATATCCAAACGCTCATTCTGGTCAGCGTTACATCGGACAAAAACGCCAAAACGTTATATACAGGTCGAAGAAACATTTCAAACTATGTACAGAATCAATCATTAGGATGTTTTTAACATGCACCTTCAATAAAGTTCCAACCGGACTATTCCTTCTTGTCTTCATGAGCCATGGAACGCAAGTGGTTACCATGAGGAATAAGCATGATCAGAAAATGGCTGACTGCCAGACACCTGACTGATTCTGCGATCATTCACTCCCACAACACCATAGAAGTCTCATTATAATTTCTATTGATGGTTGACATCTAGTGGAATCCCTAGGCAGTGCAACATCATTCATATCTCAAGGGGATTTCATTGGTGACTCTGGTGAATACATACAAAGCTCAGATTTCTCACTTCTTGTTTTGATTTCTCCTCATGATTTTACTTGCCATATGAGTTCTGTTATACTCACAGACATCATTCAAACAGTTTTAGAAACTTTAGAATGTTTTCTATCCAATACTAATAATGATATACATATATTAGCAACTGAGACTGAGGAGTAGGCCGTTTACTTTGGGCAACTTATTCATCCAAGCTACTCAATGCTGCCACCCAGCCATAAGAAGTTAAACAGCATGATCATTAGGTCACAGATCACAGGTGCTGGGGGCAATAAAAGGCCACTCTAAAATGTGCAGTTTTGTCACGCCACAAATGTCTCAAGTTTTGAGGTAGTGTGTAATTGTCATGCTGACTGCAGCAATGTCCACCAGAGCTGTTGCCAGAGAATTTAATGTTCATTTCTCTACCATAAGCCGCATCCAATGTTTTCGAGAATTTGGCAGTACGTCCAACTAGCTTCACAACCGCAGACCACCTGTAACTACACTAGCCCAGGACCTCCACATCTGGCTTTGTCATCTGTGGGATCATCTGAGACCAGCCACCCGGACATCTGATGAAACTGTTTGCACAACAGAATAATTTCTGCACAAACTGTCAGAAACCATCACAGTGAAGCTCATCTGTGTGCTCGTCGTCCTCACCAGGGTCTTGACCTGACAGCAGTTCGGTGTCGTAACCGACTTTAGTGGGCAAATGTTCACCTTCGATGGCCACTGGGGAAGTGTGCACTTCATGAATGAATCCTGGTTTCAGCTGTACCAGGCAAATGGCGTCGTGTGGGCGAGCTGTTGGCTGATGCCAACGTTGTGACCAGAGTGCCCTATGGTGGTGGGGTTATGGTATGGGAAGGCATAAGCAATGGACAACAAACACAATTTAATTTTATCAATGGCAATTTGAATGCACAGAGATACCGTGATGAGATTCTGAGGCCCCTTGTCCTGCCATTCATCTGCCGCCATCACCTCATGTTTCAGCATGATAATGCACAGCCCCATGTTGCAAGGATCTGTACAGAATTCCTGGAAGCAGAACATGTCCCAGATCTTCCATGGCCTTCATACTCACCAGACATGTCACCCATTGAGAATGTTTGAGATGCTCTGGATCGAAAGGTACGACGGCGTGTTCCAGTTCCCGCCAATACCCAGCAACTTGGCACACCTATTAAAGAGGAGTGGGACAACATTCCACAGGTCACCCTTCATGAGGCAAATGGTGGTCACACCAGATACTGACATGTTTTCTGATCCATGCCCTTACCTTTTTTTGAAGGTATGTGACCAACTGATGCATATCTGCATTCCCAGTTATGTGAAACCCATAGATTAGTGCTTAATTCTTTTATTTCAATTGAGATTTCCTTATGAACTGAAACTCAGTAAAATCTTTGGAAATTGTTGCACTTACTGTGTAGTTCATTTTTTTGTTGTTGCATGCTCTACCTGTTTTTTTCGCCATTCCCCAAATTACTACTATACAGATAAAAACCCTGTAATTATCTCCATATTAAAGGAATAGTTAGAGATTTTGGCAATGAAGCCATTTATCTGTTTCCCCAGAGGCGGATGAACGGGAACGGCTATGGATACTGTGACTACTAGTGTCCTCTTGGTAAACAGACACTGTACCACTGTTCCCAGTCTGTTAGATCCCAGTGTCATCATATGGAGCCTCAGAAAGAATCAGGCACACTATATGGCTCGTGGACAGAACATTTTAAAGCCAGGTAACTTCTTGCGGATCAGTGGGACGCTAGCATCCCATTTCGACAACTTCCGGTGAAATTGCAGAGCGCCAAATTCAAATTAATTAATTATTAATTTGCCCTCGCCTGCCATTTCAGTTCTGTTATACTCAGACATTAATTTAACAGTTTTAGAAACTTTAGAGTGCTTTCTATCCAAATCTAATAATTATATGCATATCCTAGCTTCTGGGCCTGAGTAGCAGGCAGTTTACTTTGGGCATGCTTTTCATCCGGACGTCAAAATACCGCCCTCTATCCCAAAGAAGTTAAGCTATGCATAAAATACTGGCCATTAGGGGAAGAAGAGTGGGAATAAACAAAAAGACGGAGCACTTCCGCCCTTGGTTTTGCTAATGAGAGCTAAATGACAAGGGCCTAGCGGTTAGAGCACTGGGCCAGTAACCGAAAGGTTGCTGGTTCGAATATCCGACCCAACAAGGTGAAACAGATTTGCACTTGAACAAGACACTTAACCCTAATTTACTCCAGGGGTTTTGACCTACTATGGCCTACACTGTAAAATAACACTTCACTGTAACTATCCGGTGCATGTGACGATACATTTTTTAATTTTTATAAGTCTACCTGGTCGATCTCCTCTGTTTCTATCCATTCTCTCTCTGATTCTTCTGTGTCCTCTCTCGCACTCTTCTCTCTTTAGGCCTATTTCTCTCTCTACATCCCCATCTCTCTCTTGCTCATCCCCATCTCTCTCGCCCTGTCCCCATCTCTCCCCGTCTCTCCTTTCCTTCTTTAGCCGGGGCGTTTGATTGGCAATTCTGTCAGTTAGTGGCCCGGTTTGGATTGGCCCATGCCATGGTGCCTTCTGGCAGAATTATACTGTGGTTGGATGGCTTTGTACCGTAATAACCCTACTGTATTTCCTTGTATTACTAAATTGTTAAAAGCTCTTCCACTTTTAGTTGGCTAAAGAAGGAACTAGGTGCTGTCCAGTTTTTCTAGTTTCTTCTGTCTTCTGTAGTTCCTTACTCTTTCTGTTCACTCTCTGGGACTGTGTTTTTGGTTTTTAGTGTGTATACGCATCTGTGTGCCACAGTGTGTGTCTACGTGCATGTTTGTTTGCGTATATATGCCACAGCCCAAAGTGTGTGTTTTGCGTGTGCATCAGACTGTTAAGTAATGTTTTCTCTCTTAATTAATTGAAGGTTGTTTTCCAGAAGATTGCTGCATCTAACTGCATCAGTCTGGAAGTAATTCTACCACTTAAACAGTTACTGGTAAAGTAAATGAAGAGTGAAGGAGGAAAACTGTCAACTAGCATATTGTGGAAGCCTGCCCCTGCTTTCAGAGGTTGGCTGTCTGGCTCTTTGCTGTTTCTCACCCACCTATGGATGGATTTATAATTGATAATTTATGAATGGCTAATGAAGGTCAGGAGGAGGCTGAGGTGAGACTGAATATTCATGAAGGTCGTGGATAGGGCTGGCACGATACTTAGGTGCCGATGCTATATGTTTTGCGATTCTCAATTGTCACGATTCTATATTTATTGATTTGATGTTCCGAAGATATTGCTCACTATGTCTGCTGCAGAAAGATGAGGCATGAGAAAATGAGTTCTGATCAATCAGGGAAATTATAGCTCTGAAAACATGTTGGTTTACCATTTAAAAAGAAGATGGAGAACAAGCTATAGGATGAAATACAGTGCAGTTTTGGCGCCAGTCTAGCGCTAGCTAACGCTACCAAGCAATTTGTTTTTTTAACCTCTCTGGTACAAGTGGGAAGCTAGCGTCCCACCTTGACAACAGCCAGTGAAATTGCATGGCGCCAAATTCAAAACAACAGAAATCCCATAATTAAAATTCCTCAAACATACAAGTATTATCCACCATTTTAAAGAAGCTTCTTGTAATCCAACCACAGTGTCCGATTTCAAAAAAGGCGTTACTGCGAATGCACACCATGCGATTATGTTAAGTCAGCACCTCGTCACAGAAAACCATACAGACATTTTTCCAGCCAAAGAGAGGAGTCACAAAACGCAGAAAAAGAGAGAAAATTCATCACTAACCTTTGAATATGTGCCATCATCAGATGGCACTTATTGGAATTCATGTTACACAATACATGTATGTTTTGTTCGATAAAGTTCATATTTATATCCAAAAATCTCAGTTTACATTGGCGCATTATGTTCAGAAATGCATTGTCTCAAACAAACATCCGGTGGAAGTGCAGAGAGCCTCATCAAATAACAGAAAAACTCATCATAAACATTGATAAAAGATACAAGTGTTAAACAGAGTAAAGAAACTTCTCCTTAATGCAACCGCTGTGTCAGATTTCAAAAAGGCTTTGCGGAGGAAGCACACTTTGCGATTGTTAGGTCTGCACCTAGCCACAGAAACCCATACAGCCATTTTCCAGCCAAGGAGAGTGTCACAAAAGTCAGAATTATAATTAAAATGAATCACTTACCTTTGATCTTCATCTGGTGGCACTCCCAAGTCTCCATGTTAGACAATAAATGTTCATTTTGTTCGATAATGTCCCTCTTTATGACCAAATACCTCCTTTTTGTTCACGTGTTTTGTCCAGTAATCCGAATGCTTAAGGCGCATGCACTAAGTCCAAACTAAAAGTTTTTTTAAAGTACAATAAAAGTTAGTAGAAACATGCCAAAACGAAGTTTAAAATCAATCCTTTGGTTGTTTTTGTCATAAATAATCAATATTTAAACCGGACAAAAGCTTTGTCAATAGGAAAGGAGAAACAAAGGCGCGTTCACGATCAGGCGCATGGCTGATGAATGGAAATTTCCACTGGCCACTGATTGAAAGTGCTGTATCTCCCTCCATTTTTCAGAGTAAAAGCCTGAAACAATGCCTAAAGACTGGCCACATGTAGAAGAAGCCACAGAGCTCGTGAACTGGGTCCTAAGTCTTTGTATGTTGGATAGGCTTTCAATGGAAAAACAGCCTTTCAAAATAATAATACTTCCTGGTTGGATTTTCCTCTGGTTTTCGCCTGCCATATCAGTTCTGTTATACTCACAGACATTATTTTAACAGTTTTGGAAACTTTAGAGTGTTTTCTATCCAAATCTACTAATTATATGCACATCCTACCTTCTGGGCCTGAGTAGCAGGCAGTTTAATTTTGGCACGCTTTTCATCCAAAATACCGAATGCTGCCCCACTCCCTAGTGAAGTTAAGGTACATATCAATACTTCATCAAGGTATCTGTATGATATTGTCTAAAATACACATCACAATAGTAACTTTATTGATTTGTGTTATTTCCCCATCACTGGTCATGATTATTTATGTTCCCATGTATCTTGATCTAATAGAGTGTGAAAACAAGGCCCATTTCAATGATATTTATCGGGGGGGTCATGTTCATTGGACACCAAAAGGAAGAAAACAGACAGGGCGGGACTACCTGGACGAGACCAATAAGAAATGCAAATGTTTGTTTCCTTTTGCAAAATGTAATCAAATGTTTTACGTTGTGTGCCGTAATGAACATGGCCCAGTTACAACGACTTAGCTATCAGCAGATAGGCCAGATAGGCCTAGAAACATTTCCACTTTAGGGAATCTTCCTGAAATGTTAACCCACAGCCAATAACCTGAGATGAGTGGAAATGACAGACGGCATGATGAATAACAAGAAAGGGGGGATAATGACAGTGTTTCAATCTCTACAGCTTTCAAGAAGTCAGTGGTTCCTTTGATTTTAGGAGAAAGGGTTGTGATGACGAGCGAAAGGCGGCAGAGCCCGACTAACTGTTTTTGATTGAATAAATCCTCTTGCATGATCAGAGGAACAGTTTCCCCCCTCACCCACCCCATACTTGTCTTGCTCTTTGATGAAAAATAAAGTAAGAGAGGGAGAGAGAAAGCAGTTGTGGCCTGTGGAGAACAGGATGAAGGACTGAGTGAATGTATTTCTGTCAAGATGACACATTCATTTCCTCTCGTCTCCCATACTTTCTTCTCTCATTCGTTCCCTCTCTCCCTCTCAGATCCCTCCGTCTATGATGGGTCCCCACCACATCTCATTCACTCTTCTTCCACACCACCCCGCCCAAACGGAGTCCAGGCAGATTATCTGTGTGGGTTGTTGTGAACTGACAGGCTTAGTTTCTGGCCGCTACCCAAGCCTTCCCTCCCTCTCTCTCCCCTCACACCATACCTCCCAGACCCAGCCACCCTCCCCTCTTAGGCAAAGAGCTGTCTGATGGGGCATAGCTTTCTGTCAGCATGTCTGCGGCTGGTTGGCTGGTTGCTCTATCCAGCCCAAACAAAGGGACAACTAAGGCCACCCATCTTCACACAGATCAAGATCCCCTCCCACAGGCCCCTCTAACCATCCTCACCCAGCCTCTCTTCCAGGCTTGTCTTTAGCCTGTTCTAGATATGTACTGTCCTGTAGCCTGACATTCTGCTGCTTCTAGCTGTATCGTTCTGTCCTGTCAGATTTGTGTGCAGGACTACACCTTGCTCTGTAAATGTACTCTGTGTGAGTGTGCGTTTCTCTATCGCCTCTGGGCTGGTGTATCACCTCAGTGCTTTATAGGCGAGGGCATCACTGGTCAAGTGGATAAGACACTGCATACACACACACACACTAGACCCAGCTAGCAGCTGGTTGTAACCCAAAATGCCAGTCTCCTGTCCCGTGAACTTTGTCCGTGCATCTTTCAAGAGGTACCAGGCTCCCTTTTGTTGATGCTCTACTGAAGCTACGTTTAAACTGTCCAATTAAACAGACTAGTTCCCCTGCCCATCCCTTTCCCTCTCACTTCGTCTGTGTCTGTCTGACTTGGAGTAGTGTGTGTCGAGGCATCCGTCTTTGCTTCTCTGTCTGGCCCATGTTCTCTCTTCTCTCGCTCTCTCTCGCTCTCTCTGCTGACCAGAGGCAGAGTCTTGAATCTGCCCACCATATCACAAAGCATCCTGGGATATTACCCAGCCAATCAGCTGGCTCTGAGCCAGCCAGTACCTCCATCTGGCTAATGACCTGTCAATCACTGGGCGGGGACAGGCCCAAAACTCTCCCATCCATCACTTTTAGTGTGGACACTTATTCCCATTGTTCCATCACACGACACGCAGGCAGGCAACCTTTTAGTTCTTGGTTTCATGAACTTTATTGCTTTAAAAGCAATTTGGTGTCATCATATGTCACTCCTCTGATCTACTGAGCTACGGATGGTGGATTATTTTACATGTCCTCAGAGACCTCATCTGGGCTTCAGGCCTTCTGATTGGTGCCTTGGGGATTCTACCGAGGAGGTTCTGTTCTCTGATTGGCTTGGTGGTTCTAATCCGAGGGACCACTCTCACACTCTGCTGGGCATTTGTTGGCTCAGAGGCATGACAGATGACCATGCAGTCCTTCCTTTGTTCGTCTAGGCAGGGCCATTCACCATCTGTAGTACACACACGCACACACCGGATTAATGTGCCCTCTGTGTTAGCTGGTAAAGAGTCGGGAATAGGCAGGGGAAAGCCCATCAAAGCAGACCAGAGCCCAAACCTACATTTATCCTGTGTGTGTGTGAGAGAGGAGAAAAACCCTCCAGTACTCTGTGTACACGCCGAGATAAACACGGCTGCACTAATAACAACCATCAACCATGACTAGAGACAGAGAGGCTAGATTGTGCAGGGGCAGTAGTAGACAGACAGTATAGGTGTGCATATTATGGAGAGGCTAGTTAGCTAGACCATGGTAGACCTAATCTGTGTGTTAGCTTGTTAGGCCTAAGCGTGTGGAGGGATGCAGTGCATGATCTAGGCCTATTCTAGTGAGTTTCTGTGCTCTTCTGTGTGTGAGTGAAAGAGAGTTAATGCCTGTACACCAGTAGTATGTGTGTCTGGGTAATGATCATGATGGTGCTGGCTGCCTCTCAGAGGTTTTGCCCTCTGATCTGGTTCATAGAGAGCACAACATGATGTCTATCCTCCACAGCTCTCTAAGGCAGAGTTACACCAGTGTGTTTGAAGCATGGCAACAAAACATAAAGAACGAAGGACTGGGTAGTGTCTCTAGCAACCAAACGATGAGAGAGTATACATTTGATTATACCGCTAAATGTGTGCTATCATATTGTTTTCTTTGGCAACTGTGGTAAATGTGTGCTATCATATTGTTTTCTTTGGCAACTGTGGTAAATGTGTGCTATCATATTGTTTTCTTTGGCAACTGGTATATGTGTGCTATCATATTGTTTTCTTTGGCAACTGTGGTATAAGCAGTATAAAGGCCTCTGTTCTGTACATTACCTTGGGAAAAAATGTACTCCGCAAAGGTACTTTGCTCCGCATGGCTGCCCTGCGTCGTCCGTTATTTTCAAGGTAATGTACAGAATGTTAGTGTTTATCCCTTAAGTCTTTTTTTATATAAACAATCTACACAAAATTCTCTGTCCAAGTGGAAATGTATTTTTGTTTTTAATTGTAAGAATCATACAAATTAAACCAATAAAATGTAGTTGCATCAGTATTCAGCTCCCTGAGTCCATACATGTTAGATTCAACTTTAGTGTTTGGCTTTAAACCCCTGGGTTGTGCAATATTTGACTATTATTTTCATAATAACAAGCTCTGTCAAGATGTTAGGGATCATGGGTTTACGGCAATGTTCAAGTCTTGCTATAGTATTTCAAGCAGATTGAAGTCAACTGTAAATTGGCCACTCCGGAACATTCACTGTCTTCTTGGTAATCAACTCCAGTGTATGTGTGACCCTGTGTTTTAGGTTATTGCCCTGCTGAAAGGTGAATTCCTCTACCAGTGTCTGGTGTAAAGCAGACTGAGGCAGGTTTCCCTCTAGGATTTTGCTTCTGTTTATCCCTATCCCATTTGTTTTTATCCTGAAAAACGTCCCAGTATTTGTCGATGTCAAGCATACCTACAGTTGAAGTCGGAAGTTAACCTACACCTTAGCCAACTACATTTAAACTCAGTTTTTCACAATTCCTGACATTTAATCCTGGTAAAAATTCCCTGTTTTAGGTCAGTTAGGATCACCACTTTATTTTAAGAATGTGAAATGTCAGAATAATAGTAGAGAATGATTTATTGCAGCTTTTATTTCTTTCATCACATTCCCAGTGGGTCAGAAGTTTATATTCACTCAATTAGTATTTGGTAGCATTGCCTTTAAATTGTTTAACTTGGGTCAAATGTTTCAGGTAGCCTTCCACAAGCTTCCCACAATAAGTTGGTTGAATTTTGGCCCATTCCTCCTGACAGCTGATGTAACTGAGTCAGGTTTGTCGGCCTCCTTGCTCGCACATGCTTTTTCAGTTCTACCCACAAATTTTCTATAGGATTGAGGTCAGGGTTTTGTGATGGCCACTTCAATACCTTGACTTTGTTGTCCTTAAGCCATTTTGCCACAACTTTGGAAGTATGCTTGGGGTCATTGTCCATTTGGAAGACCCATTTGCAACCAAGCTTTAACTTCCTGACTGATGTCTTGAGATGTTGCATCAATATATCCACATCATTTTCCTTCCTCATGAAGCCATCTATTTTGAGAAGTGCACCAGTCCCTCCTGCAGCAAAGCACCCCCACAACATGATGCTGCCACCCCCATGCTTCATGGTTGGAATGGTGTTCTTCGGCTTGCAAGCCTCCCCCTTTTTCCTCCAAACATAACAATGGTCATTATGGCCAAAACGTTCTATTTTTGTTTCATCAGACCAGAGGACATTTCTCCAAAAAGTACTCTCTTTGTCCCCATGTGCAGTTGCAAACCATAGTCTGGCTTTTTTATGGCGGTTTTGGAGCAGTGGCTTCTTCCTTGCTGAGCTGCCTTTCAGGTTATGTCGATATAGGACTCGTTTTACTGTAGATATAGATACTTTTCCACCTGTTTACTCCAGCATCTTCACAAAGTCCTTTGCTGTTGTTCAGGGATTGATTTACACTTTTTGCACCAAATTATGTTCATCTCTAGCGGTGTGACGGCTGCGTGCTCCCATGGTGTTTATACTTGCGTACTACTGTTTGTACAGATGAACGTGGTAACTTCAGGTGTTTGGAAATTGCTCCTAAGGATGAACCAGACTTGTGGAGGTCTACAGTTTTTTTTTCTGATGTCTTTCTTTTGATTTTCCCATGATGTCAAGCAAAGAGGCAGTGAGTTTGAAGGTAGGCCTTGAAATACATCCACAGGTGCACCTCCAATTGACTCAAATTATGTTAATTATCCTAAGCTTCTAAAGCCATGACATCATTTTCTGGAGTTTTCCAAGCTGTTGAAAGGCACAGTCAACTTAGTGCATGTAAACTTCTGACCCACTGGAATTGTGATTAAGTGATTTAATCCGTCTGTAAACAATTGTTGGAACAATGACTTATGTCATGTACAAAGTAGATGTCCTAACCGACTTGCCAAAACCATAGTTTCTTAGCAAGACATTTGTGGAGTGTTTGAAACACTTAAGTTTGAGTCATTAAAAGTTTATGTAAAACCTGACTTCAACTGTATACCATGATGCAGCCCCCACCATGCTTGGAGGCAGATCGTCTCCTCAGTGATGTCTTGTGTTGGCTTTGCATTTAGCCCAACAATTATATTCATTTGCCATGTTTTTTTGCAGTATTGCATACAATATGCATGTTTTGTTATTATTCAGTATATTTGTGTTCTTTTCATTTAGGTCATTATTGTGTTGTTGATCCATCCTCAGTTTTCTCTCATCACAGCCATTGAACGCTGTTTTAAAATCCCCAATGGCTTCACTTATTTTTATTTGACCTTTTAACTAGGCAAGTCAGTTAAGAACAACAGATTTGTACCTTGTCAGCTCGGGGATTTGATCTTACAACCTTCCGGTTACTAGTCCAACGCTCTAACCACTAGGCTACCTGCCGCCCTAATGGTAACATCCCTGAGCTGTATCATTCCTGTCCTGCAGCTCAGTTCAGAAGGACAAGTGTATCTTTGAGATGTCTGGGTGCTTTAATACATAATGTAGGGCATCATTCTTAACTAGACCAGGGATGGGACCCTTGTGTAGGAACTCAGTCAAGACCTCCACTTACTGTTCAGAGTTAGAATAGAATCATACACAAGGTGACCTTTCTGAATGTGGTTGTGCATCAGTTTTCTTCTTGCTAAGTCGGTCACTGTCAGCTATGTTTTTCCCACTTTGACATAAGAGTATTGTGTGTGTTGTTGACAAAACATGACAAATCTATTTTAATCCCACTTTGTAACACAATAAAATGTGAAGAAATACAAGGGGTCTGAATACTGAATATACACCCTCCATCACACACACATGTACACACATGCATACAGACATCACATCTGAACAGCAGCTTAACATCACCAAACACCATTTGATCGTGGCAGCATCAAAGCAGCTTGTCTCCATGCTCAGCTCAGCTCTGTGATGCTGCTGCTGCTAAGAGAGAACACGCTGCATCGTGTGGGTACTCTCACCATTCTGTTTTATGTCTCTCCTGCTTCCACAGGGTGAGGTTGGCTGGAAGGTGTGTCTACATAGGGCCTGTTAAAGGTGTGTGGCAGGTTCAGACCGCAGAGGAACTGGACGGTAGTAGGGGTGTAGTACAGTGGAATGGTAGAGATGGTTAGTCTATGACACACATCTTCGGCGATGCTTCTCTGTCTCGTGCTGCTCAGTGAGCCTGGGGCCGACAGGCTAGGCGTTAGTCAGTCAAGGGGAAAGTAGAGCGAGGGAGGGGAGACGTCACCTGACACAGCCCTGGCTTGAACCCTCAGGGGGTCAGTCAGAACAGCACTGGAGCATCAGCATCCACCCCCTCTTCCTCCTCAACCTCACCACTATTAAATATAGAAACCGAGAGGAGAGGACAAGAGAGTAAATGCCTGTAAGGGTGTGCGTGTCAGGGAGTCTATTTATGATGGTGTGTGTGTACGTGCACGCCCGTGTGTGTGTCCATCTCCGGCAGAGCGGCTTATTGCATGTGAAACGGTGTGTGGTGAGTCACTGCGCTCATGGTCTGCTTCTACCCCCCTCTTCACTAGCTTTGGGCCCTGCCGCTCTCCCACAGTCTCTCCCCTTGCCCTGCCTGTCTCTCCCCTTGCCCCGCCTGTCTCTCTCACCCTTGCCCCGCCTGTCTCTCTCACCCTTGCCCCGCCTGTCTCTCTCACCCTTGCCCCGCCTGTCTCTCTCACCCTTGCCCCGCCCCGTCTCTCTCACCCTTGCCCCGCCTGTCTACCCCACTCCCAACATTCTCTCTTCCTTTGCCCCGCCTGTCTCCCCCTGCCTCACCTGTCTACCCCACTCCCAACAGTCTCTCTTCCTTTGCCCCGCCTGTCTCACCTGTCTACCCCACTCCCAACAGTCCTCTTCCTTTGCCCCCCTTTGCCCCACCTGTCTCCCCCTGCCTCACCTGTCTACCCCACTCCCAACAGTCTCTCTTCCTTTGCCCCGCCTGTCTCCCCCTGCCTCGCCTGTCTACCCCACTCCCAACAGTCCCTCTTCCTTTGCCCCGCCTGTCTCCCCCTGCCTCGCCTGTCTACCCCACTCCCAACAGTCCCTCTTCCTTTGCCCCGCCTGCCCGCCTGTCTCCCCCTGCCTCGCCTGTCTACCCCACTCCCAACAGTCTCTCTTCCTTTGCCCCGCCTGTCCCCCTGCCTCGCCTGTCTGCCTCCCTGTCTACCCCACTCCCAACAGTCCTCTTCCTTTGCCCCGCCTGTCTCCCCCTGCCCACCTGTCTACCCCACTCCCAACAGTCCTCTTCCTTTGCCCCGCCTGTCTCCCCCTGCCTCGCCTGTCTACCCCACTCCCAACAGTCTCTCTTCCTTTGCCCCGCCTGTCTCCCCCTGCCTCACCTGTCTACCCCACTCCCAACAGTCTCTCTTCCTTTGCCCCGCCTGTCTCCCCCTGCCTCGCCTGTCTACCCCACTCCCAACAGTCTCTCTTCCTTTGCCCCGCCTGTCTCCCCCTGCCTCACCTGCCTCGCCTGTCTCCCCCACTCCCAACAGTCTCTCTTCCTTTGCCCCGCCTGTCCCCTGCCTCACCTGTCTCTTCCTTTGCCCCCTGTCTCGCCTGTCTACCCCACTCCCAACAGTCTCTCTTCCTTTGCCCCGCCTGTCTCATCTGTCTACCCCACTCCCAACAGTCTCTCTTCCTTTGCCCTGCTGCCTCTGTCAGTCCCCTGCCTCGCCTGTCCCCCTCCCAACAGTCTCTTCCCTGTCTACCCCCACTCCCAACAGTCTCTCTTCCTTTGCCCCGCCTGTCCCCTGCCCCCCTGCCTGTCTCTCCCCTGCCTCACCTGTCTACCCCACTCCCAACAGTCTCTCTTCCTTTGCCCCGCCTGTCTCCCTGCCTGTCCCCCCTCCCAACAGTCTCTTCCCTTGCCCCGCCTGTCTCCCCCTGCCTCACCTGTCTACCCCCTCCCAACAGTCTCTCTTCCTTTGCCCCGCCTGTCTCCCCCTGCCTCCCTGTCTACCCCTCCCAACAGTCTACCCCACCTGTCCCAACAGTCCCTCTCTCCTTTGCCTCACCCCCGCCTCCCAACAGTCCTCCCTGCCTCACCTGTCTACCCCACTCCCAACAGTCTCTCTTCCAACTGTCTCTCTCCCCTGTTGCCCCGCCTGTCACCCCCCTGCCTCGCCTGTCTACCCCACTCCCAACAGTCTCTCCTTCCCTTGCCCCGCCTGTCTCCCCCTGCCTCACCTGTCTACCCCACTCCCAACAGTCTCTTCCCCCTTGCCCCGCCTGTCTCCCCCCTGCCTCACCTGTCTACCCCACTCCCAACAGTCTCTCTTCCTTGCCCTGCCTGTCTCCCCCTGCCTCGCCTGTCAGTCTCTCTCCCCTGCCCCCCTGTCTCCCCCTGTCTACCTGTCTCCCCACTCCCAACAGTCTCTCTTCCTTTGCCCCGCCTGTCTCCCCCTGCCTCGCCTGTCTACCCCACTCCCAACAGTCTCTCCCCTTGCCCTGCCTGTCTCCCCTGCCTCGCCTGTCTACCCCACTCCCAACAGTCTCTCTTCCCTTGCCCCGCCTGTCTCCCCCTGCCTCGCCTGTCTACCCCACTCCCAACAGTCTCTCTCCCTTGCCCCGCCTGTCTCCCCCTGCCTCGCCTGTCTACCCCACTCCCAACAGTCTCTCTTCCTTTGCCCCGCCTGTCTCCCCCTGCCTCACCTGTCTACCCCACTCCCAACAGTCTCTCCCCTTGCCCTGCCTGTCTCCCCTGCCTCGCCTGTCTACCCCACTCCCAACAGTCTCTCTTCCTTTGCCCGCCTGTCTCCCCTGCCTGCCCCGCCTGTCTCGCCTGTCCCCCACTCCCAACAGTCTCTCCCCTTGCCCTGCCTGTCTCCCCCTGCCTCGCCTGTCTACCCCACTCCCAACAGTCTCTCTTCCTTTGCCCTTTTTGCCCGGCCTGTCTCCCCCTGCCTTGCCTGTCTACCCCACTCCCAACAGTCTCTCTTCCTTTGCCCGCCTGTCTCCCCCTGCCTCGCCTGTCTCCCCCACTCCCAACAGTTTCTCTTCCTTTGCCGATCTAATAGGACATTAAAAGCCTCAGGAAGTTGGAGGGAGGGTTACTGCTGACACTGAGGAATAGTACAGGGTCTGGCTGGCAGGCTGCATGGGAACGAGTGTGTGTGAAATGGGGGGGTAGGAATGGATTTTTACCCAGGGAAGAGGGCCCGAGGGTTGGGGTGCAAGGGGGTGCGGTTGCAACGTTGACAGTGGTAGCTGTGTTTTGACTGGAGCTCTGGTGCAATGCAGAAAGTTAGGAGGGGTGCTGGAAGGCATCAACAACAGCATCTCTCTTGAAGAGCTGAGGGGGAGGGTCTGGAGCAGAGAGCTAATGATAATGAGGTGTAGGAGGGACTGTCTTTAGAGCACTAGCCTGCCTTGTCTGTCTACTTATGATCACAATCACACTTCCTGCATCCTTCCTCTCTCATTCTCCTCTCTTTTTCTCTCATCTTTCTGCTTCTTTCTCGCTCTCTCGTTCATATAAGCCTATGAGGCTAAAAGTCTGCCTTTCAGCCTCATTCTACTCTCCATCATCTCTTGCTCTGAACCCTGTTCCTGGAGAGTTACAGTCCAGTAGGTTTTAACATCTGAATCCAACATGGCGTCGCAGTCAGACGTCTTTGTCCTGTCGTGTCCCTTGTATATATCGTTTTACATCTTTTTCTTCACATATCTTTTTAAAATATTTTCCTAAACCTCAACTTCTAAATACTCTCCTGCAACCCGCCTCACCCAATGTGATGTGGATCTGCTTTTTTATAAAGTATTTCTATTTACTTCGGATCTGGAATCCCTCAACTGAAGCTAGCCAGCTAACTACCTACCAGCTATCAGTCAGAAAATCATTGCTAGCGGTCATCAGCTAACCTTTAGCTTGGAAATCTCTCGCCAGTTCGAACAACGTAACTCAAACCAGAGCATAATGGACCTATTTCTCTCCATATCCCCGGATTCCTACCTCAAACTCTGAACATTTTCATCTGGATCTTCGCAACTAGCTAACCGCAATCCCGGGTGACTACTCCTGGCTAGATTTTCCATCCCGGAGCAAGCACCAATTAGCCTGAAGCTAGCCCGGCCAGGGCTCCTGTGCTATCACTGATGCCCACTCCTGGGCTACAATATCCGGACCCCTTCTACTGCCGGTACGCGGCATGGAACCCCGCCGATCCTCTACGACTGAAATACCGACATAATCTGCCTGAGGTTTCCAACAGGCCTCTTGGGCGCGACGTCTGCTGAAGGCCCATTCTGCTAACAGCGGCCTACTAGCTCCCTAGAGCTACTTGGAACCCTACTAATCCACAACTGGTCTATCGACGTCACCGCACGAAGAGGCAAAAACAGACTTACCCCCATCGCGACGTCCCCCAAAGGCTAACTTGCTAGCCCGGTCTGCTAACTGCTAGCTTGCCTGACCCGTCTGTTAACTGCTGGCTTGCCTGCCCCGGTTTGCTAACAGCTAGCTTGTTTAGCCCCGGCCTACTAACTGTTAGCTTGTTAGCATCGGCCTGCTAACTGTCTGAATCGCTGTGTACCCAGTGTACCCATATGTTCACTTTGCTACGCATGCCTCTCTCTAATATCAATATGCCTCGTCGATTACTGTCTTGGTTAGTGATTACTGTCTTATTTCACTGTAGAGCCTCTAGCCCTGCTCTATATGCCTTAACCAACCATGTTGTTCCACCTCCTACATATGCAATGACATCACCTGGTTTAAACGTCTTTAGAGACAACATCTCTCTCATCATTACTCAATGCCTAGGTTTACCTCCAATGTACTCACATCCTACCTTACCTTTGTCTGTACACTATGCCTTGAATCTATGCTATCGTGCCCAGAAACCTACTCCTTTTACTCTCTGTTCCGAACGTGATAGACGGCCAGTTCGTATAGCCTTTAGCCGTACCCTTATCCTACCTCTCCTTTGTTCCTCTGGTGATGTGAAGGTTAATCCAGGTCCTGCAGTGCCTAGCTCCACTCCCACTCCCCAGCTGCTCTCATTTGTTGACTTCTGTAACCGTAAAAGCCTTGGTTTCATGCATGTTAACTTTAGAAGCCTACTCCATAAGTTAGTTTTACTCACTGCTTTAGTACACTCTGCCAACCCGGATGTCTTAGCCGTGTCTGAATACTGGCTTAGAAAAACCACCAAAAACCCTGAAATCTCCATCGCTAACTATAACATTTTCCCCCAAGATAGAACTGCCAAAGGGGGCGGTGTTGCAATCTACTGCAAAGAGAGCCTGCAGAGTTCTGTATTACTATCCAAGTCTGAATGCAAACAATTCGAGCTTCTACTTCTAAAAATTCACCTTTCCAGAAACAAGTCTCTCACTGTTGCCGTTTGCTATAGACCTCCCTCTGCCCCCAGCTGTGCCCTCGATACCATATGTGAATTGATTGCCCCCCATCTATCTTCTGAGCTCGTGCTACTAGGTGACCTAAACTAGGACATGCTTAACACCCCGGCCATCCTACAATCTAAGCTTGATGCCCTCAATCTCACACAAATGATCAATGAACCAGGTACAACCCCAAATCCATAAACACGGGCACCCTCATAGATGTCATCCTAACTAACTCGCCATCCAAATACACCTCTGCTGTTTTCAATCAAGATCTCAGCGATCACTGCCTCATTGCCTGCAATAGATATAGTCCTTGGTTCACTCCAGGCCTATCTGCCCTTGACCAGCACAAAAACATCCTGTGGCGTTCTGCATTAGCGTCGAATAGCCCCCGTGATATACAACTTTTCAGGGACGTTAGTAACAAATACACACAGGCAGTTAAGAAAAGCTAAGGCTAGTTTTTTCAAAAAAAAATTGCATCCTGTAGTACTAACTCAAAAAAGTTCTGGGACACAGTAAAGTCCATGGAGAATAAGAGCACCTGCTCCCAGCTGCCCACAGCTCTGAGGCTAGGAAACACTGTTACCACCAATAAATCCACTATAATTGAGAATTTCAATAAGCATTTCTCTACGGCTGGCCATGCTGTCCACCTGGCTACCCCTACCCCGGTCAACTGCCCGGCACCCTCCACAGCAACCCGCCAAAGCCCCCACCATTTCTCCTTCACCCAAATCCAGATAGCTGATGTTCTGAAAGAGCTGCAAAATCTGGACCCATACAAATCAGCCAGGCTAGACAATCTGGACCCTCTCTTTCTAAAAGTATCTGCCAAAATTGTTGCAAACCCTCTTTCGTATTGTCTGAGATTCCTAAAGATTGGAAAGAAGCCGCGGTCATCCCCCTCTTCAAAGGGGGTGACACACTAGACCCAAACTGCTGCAGACCTATATCTATCCTACCCTGCCTTTCTAAGGTCTTCGAAAGCCAAGTTAACAAACAGATTACCAACCATTTCGAATCCCACCATACCTTCTCCGCTATGCAATCTGGTTTCAGAGCTGGTCATGGGTGTACCTCAGCCACACTCAAGGTCCTAAATGATGACATAACCGCCATCGATAAGAGACATTACTGTGCAGCCGTATTCATCGACCTGGCCAAGGCTTTCGACTCTGTCAATCACCACATTCTTATTGGCAGACTTGACAGCCTTGGTTTCTCAAATGACTGCCTCGCCTGGTTCACCAACTACTTCTCTGATAGAGGTTAGTGTGTCAAATCGGAGGGCCTGTTGTCCGGACCTCTGGCAGTCTCTATGGGTGTGCCACAGGGTTCAATTCTCGGGCCGACTGTCTTCTCTGTATACATCAATGATGTTGCTCTTGCTGCTGATGATTCTCTGATCCACCTCTACACAGACGACACCATTCTGTATACTTCTGGCCCCTCTTTGGACACTGTGTTAACTAACCTCCAGACGAGCTTCAATGCCATACAACTCTCCTTCCGTGGCCTCCAACTGCTCTTAAATGCAAATAAAACTAAATGCATGCTATTCAACCGATCACTGTCCGCACCTGCTTGCCCGTCCAGCATCACTACTCTGGACGGCTCTGACTTAGAATACGTGGACAATTACAAATACCTGGGTGTCTGGTTAGACTGTAAACTCTCCTTCTAGACTCACATTAAGCATCTCCAATCCAAAATTAAATCTAGAATCGGCTTCCTATATCGCACAAAGCATCTTTCACTCATGTTGCCAAACATACCCTCGTAAAACTGACCATCCTGCCGATCCTCAACTTCGGCGATGTCATCTTTAAAATAGCCTCCAACACTCTACTCAACAAACTGGATACAGTCTATCACAGTGCCATCCGTTTTGTCACCAAAGCCCCATACACTACCCACCATTGCGACCTGTACGCTCTAGTTGGTTGGCCCTCGCTTCATACTCGTCGCCAAACCCACTGGCTTCAGGTTATCTACAAGTCTCTGCTAGGTAAAGCCCCGCCTTATCTCGGCTCACTGGTCACCATAGCAGCACCCACTCTTAGCATGCGTTCCAGCAGGTATATCTCACTGGTCACCCCCAAAGCCAATTCCTCCTTTGGTCGTCTTTCCGTCCATTTCTCTGCTGCCAATGACTGGAATGAACTGCAAAATCTCTGAAGCTGGAGACACACATCTCCCTCACTAGCTTTAAGCACCAGCTGTCAGAGCAGCTCACAGATCACTGCACCTGTACATAGCCCATCTGTAAACAGCCCATCCAACTACCTCCTCCCCATACTGTATTTATTTATCTTGCTCCTTTGCACCCCAGTATCTCTACTATCTCTATCTTCTGCACATCTACCATTCCAGTGTTTAATTGCTATATTGTAATTACTTCGCCACCATGGCCTATTTATTTCCTTAACTTACCTCATTTGCACTCACTGTATATAGACTTTTTGTTTTCTTTTGTTCTACTGTATTATTGACTGTATGTTTGTTTTACTCCATGTGTAACTCTGTATTGTTGTATGTGTCGAATTGCTATGCTTTATCTTGGCCAGGTCACAATTGCAAATGAGAACCTGGTTAAATAAAGGTGAAATAAAAAAAACTTTAAACTCCAACCCTGTTCCTGGAGAGTTACAGTCCAATAGGTTTTAACTCCAACCCTGTTCCTGGAGAGTTACAGTCCAATAGGTTTTAACTCCAACCCTGTTCCTGGAGAGTTACAGTCCAATAGGTTTTAACTCCAACCCTTTTAACTCCAACCCTGTTCCTGAGAATTACAGAGGTTTTAACTACCCTGTTCCATTACAGTCCAATAGGTTTTAACTCCAACCCTGTTCCTGGAGAGTTACAGTCCAATAGGTTTTAACTCCAACCCTGTTCCTGGAGAGTTACAGTCCAATAGGTTTTAACTCCAACCCTGTTCCTGGAGAGTTACAGTCCAATAGGTTTTAACTCCAGCCCTGTTCCTGGAGAGTTACAGTCCAATAGGTTTTAACTCCAACCCTGTTCCTGGAGAATTACAGTCCAGTAGGTTTTAACTCCAGCCCTGTTCCTGGAGAATTACAGTCCAGTAGGTTTTAACTCCAGCCCTGTTCCTGGAGAATTACAGTCCAGTAGGTTTTAACTCCAACCCTGTTCCTGGAGAGTTACAGTCCAGTAGGTTTTAACTCCAGCCCTGTTCCTGGAGAATTACAGTCCAGTAGGTTTTAACTCCAACCCTGTTCCTGGAGAGTTACAGTCCAGTAGGTTTTAACTCCAGCCCTGTTCCTGGAGAATTACAGTCCAGTAGATTTTCACTAAAATTCTAATCTAGCACACCTGATTCTAATAATTAGCTGGTTGATAAACTGAATCAAGTTGGATGTATAACCTACAGGATGGTAGCTCTCCAGGAACAGGGTTGGAGTTAAAACCTACAGGGGGATAGGTCTCCAGGAACATGGTTGGCGTTAAAACCTACAGGAGGATAGCTCTCCAGGAACAGGGTTGGTGTTTTAACCTACAGGAGGGTAGCTCTCCAGGAACAGGGTTGGAGGGCCCTGACTAGCCTCTCTGTGTTATCAGGCTCCAGTCTAAATGTGATTCTCCTTCGCCTGTCACTATTAGACCCCGCCCCCCTCCAATTGATCCCATTATCCCAGTGTGATAAGCCCCGCCCACTCCAGACTGAATGGAAACAGAGCTTAGTGTATGTGGCCCTGAATGTCCAGTTTACTGCACCATCATCAATCCTCCCCGGGCTCCTAAGGCCGTGCAACAACATAGATGTGTGTGTGTCCTATTTCAGTGATATGATGATATAACTGCAATCTTATATCACCACCGTGGCAGTCATAACTGTGTAGGTGGACAATAGCCTCGTCTTCTCTCACAGTGTATCTGGTCCTTCTATGATGAATGTTTAGTGGCTGCAGCCTGCCGGCAGCATTACTCTGGGCTCTGTGGAGATGACATGGTAGGAAAATCAGACATTTCCCTGACACTCCCCCTGCTGGCCAGAACTGCACGCTGCAGCTCTTTCACCGTGGTTAGGAGAGGGAACACAAGGAATCAGTCACTGTGAGAAACAGACTCATGACTCAGAGACAGGCCACAGTGTAATGTCAATGCATTTACTGCCTTTCTATCTGTCTGCCAATGTGGCATTGAGGAGGCAGCTTGTTTCCCCTGCTAGAACGTAGTCATTTAGCGGTCTAACTATGGCTCCCCACCTCACACAAATTGGAGCTGTTGTTGGTTTTGCTTGAATGTTGTTTGCATCACTGGATGTTGCTTCACAATGCTTTGCTCCCTCACAAGTAAGAACATATATCTTTGGGAAACACTGACTCCAGTGACAGGCAGATCACGGGATGCCAGGGCTGGAGTTAAAACCTACTGGACTGTAACTCCAGGAACAGGGCTGGAGTTAAAACCTACTGGACTGTAACTCTCCAGAAACAGGGCTGGAGTTAAAACCTACTGGACTGTAACTCTCCAGGAACAGGGCTGGAGTTAAAACCTACTGGACTGTAACTCTCCAGGAACAGGGCTGGAGTTAAAACCTACTGGACTGTAAATCTCCAGGAACAGGGCTGGAGTTAAAACCTACTGGACTGTAAATCTCCAGGAACAGGGTTGGAGTTAAAACCTACTGGACTGTAACTCTCCAGGAACAGGGTTGGAGTTAAAACCTACTGGACTGTAACTCTCCAGGAACAGGGTTGGAGTCTGTTTCATATAGTGATATAATGTGGAGGAAGTGAAACTGAGAACGGGCTGGATCTTTTATGACTCCTTCACAATGGTTCTCCATGCTGTCGTAATGGTGTCGGGTTGTTTTATTGTGTTGCTGTTCGTCAGGTGACTGTAGCCTACCTTTTGTGTGGTGTTCTTTGCTCTTGGCCTAATACCTTGGTGTGTGTGTCAGTGAGCGTCATGTCAGTGGTTACTGTGTTCTTACTATCTCTTACTCACATTTCTAGAAACATTGTTGAAATGGACACTAAACTGCAGATTTGAGTCTTTAATGTTTCTCTTGCTCTATTCTACCTTTCTTTCCTCCCTCTCCCTCCCTCTGCCCAGCAGGCGACGTAGTGATGCCTGTTTCCTGATGGCTTTTATTAGAGCTCTTTTTCTCACCTCTCCTTTCTGTCGCTCCGTCTTTGACTCTCTCCTCTCTCCCCCTCATCTCGCCCCAGTCCATATTTCCTCTCTCTCCATCTCTCCCACTCTCTCTGCTGTCTCTCTCTCATTTCTCTCCATCCTTCCTTTCTCTCCATCCCTCCTTTCTCTCCTTTCTCTCCATCCCTCCTTTCTCTCCATCCCTCCTTTCTCTCCATCCCTCCTTTCTCTCCATCCCTCCTTTCTCTCCATCCCTCCTTTCTCTCCATCCCCCCTTTCTCTCCATCCCTCCTTTCTCTCCATCTCTCCTTTCTCTCCATCCCTCTCCTGTATTCATCGCTACAACACAGTACAGCGCTCCTCCATATGGTTGTTTTGTCAGTCCCATCAGCTTCAGGCAGGGCTATAGGACTGTCTTTGGTCATCAGAGCAGCATTGGGGCTATAGGACTGTCTTCAGTCAGAGCAGCATCAGGGCTATGGGACTGTCTTTGGTCATCAGAGCAGCATCAGGGCTATAGGACTGTCTTCAGTCAGAGCAGCATCAGGGCTATAGGACTGTCTTTGGTCATCAGAGCAGCATCGGGGCTATAGGACTGTCATCAGTCAGAGCAGCATCAGGGCTATGGGACTGTCTTTGGTCATCAGAGCAGCATCAGGGCTATAGGACTGTCTTTGGTCATCAGAGCAGCATCAGGGCTATAGGACTGTCTTCAGTCAGAGCAGCATCAGGGCTATAGGACTGTCTTTGGTCAGAGCAGCATCAGGGCTATAGGACTGTCTTCAGTCAGAGCAGCATCAGGGCTATAGGACTGTCTTTGGTCATCAGAGCAGCAGGGCTATAGGACTGTCTTCAGTCAGAGCAGCATCAGGGCTATAGGACTGTCTTTGGTCATCAGAGCAGCATCAGGGCTATAGGACTGTCTTCAGTCAGAGCAGCATCAGGGCTATGGGACTGTCTTTGGTCATCAGAGCAGCATCAGGGCTATGGGACTGTCTTTGGTCATCAGAGCAGCATCAGGGCTATGGGACTGTCTTTGGTCATCAGAGCAGCATCACTGTCTTCGGTCATCAGAGCAGCATCAGGGCTATGGGACTGTCTTTGGTCATCAGAGCAGCATCAGGGCTATGGGACTGTCTTCGGTCATCAGAGCAGCATCAGGGCTATGGGACTGTCTTCGGTCATCAGAGCAGCATCAGGGCTATGGGACTGTCTTCGGGTCATCAGAGCAGCATCAGGGCTATGGGACTGTCTTCGGTCAGATCAGTATCAGGGCTATGGGACAGTCTTTGGTCATCAGAGCAGCATCAGGGCTATACGACTGTCTTTGGTCATCAGAGCAGCATCAGGCTATGGGATGTCTTTGGTCATCAGAGCAGCATCAGGGCTATACGACTGTCTTTGGTCATCAGAGCAGCATCAAGGCTATGGGATGTCTTTGGTCATCAGAGCAGCATCAGGGCTATGGGACTGTCTTCGGTCATCAGAGCAGAATCAGGGCTATGGGACTGTCTTTGGTCATCAGAGCAGCATCAGGGACGTGTCTCGTATGTCTGGCTCCTCTCTCTGTCTTTCCTCAGTTGATGCCTTTCTCTCCCCTTTTCTCTTTCCCTCCCATGTTTTCTCTCTCTGCTGCCAGAGAAAATTCTAGAATATTTATTCGTACATCTCTACTCTAACACGTCTCCGTCTCTGTCGGTCTCTCTCTTTGTCTGTGTCACTCACTCACTCACTCACTCACTCACTCACTCACTCACTCACTCACTCACACAACGCCCCCTCACTTCACCACGTCCCCCTCCTCTCCCTGTGGCCTCAGGCCCTGCAGAGCTCAGTGTGGCAGGTCCACTAAAGACCAGGCATTCTAATGGTTCTATAAATCCCTCTCTCTGAGGCACTGCGTCACACTCACACACTCCAGCTGCTGTCAGTGTGTCAAAGATGCTTTCTCCCACCATGCATGAATCCAATCAGGAGCATGGATCATGGTGTGCTGTGTGGACAAGCAGAATGTCTGCTTTTATATATTGGTCCACATAGGGTTTCTCAAAGGGCCCAATCATCACTACTCTGTCTGCCTTCATCTTAGGGCTGTTACGGTGACTGTATTACCGTCATGACCACAGTCAAATTACACATAAGAGTTTGGTACCTAGCGTTCTGTTGTCCCTCTAATCAGTCGGACATAAATGTAATCCAGAATCAAATCAAACACATCATGAGAACCCATGAGCTCATGTTGCACAACGTTTCTATAGGCTATTCAAATGATGTGAGAACAGAGTTTTGATGGCCTGTTAAAAAGAGGATCCATTCAGCTTTCTATTGGCCTACTTTTATTTATTCATCAACTGTCCTAATATTAAGCACAGAGCTTTACTACAGGAGCCACCTACCTGGCTGGCACAAAAACAACCGCTATTTAAGTGCGTACAGTGACATGTATCTTCCTTCCCCCCCTTTACAACTGGTGTAGCCTACCAGGTATATATAGGCACCGCGTGAGTTTCAACTTTGGGGAAGCTAATTTTCACCATAAAAATGCACCCTTATAATAAAGCATTCCATGAATCATCACATGTGCTAATGTATGTACCATAATCTACTATTCGTAATGTGATGAGTAGATTGTTATTTTATTAGCTTAAATTACTATCCAAACTAGTGTATGCATAAAGAGTGTTCAGTGCATGACTGAGCCCTATAGGGTAGAGTAGACCTAGACTATCAGATACACTTCTTATAGGGTAGAGGGTAGAGTAGACCTAGACTATCAGATACACTTCTTCATTCTTTGACTGAGAAAAATGTGGCCTCTTCATAAACACATTCATTTCTACTACACTTTATATGACTGGAGACGTTAGCAGAATCCTTTTTAATATGTTGAATTCCATGGTAGCCCACTCTGCTGACAGACACAGATCAATAAAACCAGGTTGTTCATATAACAGGTTACCAGAAGGGGAGACACAAGTACAATATGACGTCCATCTAAACTGGAGGAGGAAATGATTGTCCAAAAACAAACTTTTTAAATAACACTGAACCCCCCAATGACAATACATTAGTATTTTAATTGTCTTCTCTCTACAGCAATAACCATTTGCTTTCTGAACTATGTTTTCCCCTGATTGTATTTTAAAATATTACAATATGCCTGGCTTGGCCTCTACTTTTCAGACAGTCGCCACCAAACAATAATCTGCCCAAATTGCACGTGCTGCCTTTCCTTCCGACTGTAGGCAATATATTTTAAATGTTTTTTTCAAAATAAGCTAATGATCCTCTGTCGCCAAATCATGCTATAGTTGCTTATTTTGAAGTATGACATGTATTTCTGTATAGAAAGTATTGGGCTCAATAGGCTATATAATTTTGGCAATTCAATTGACTTTAAGGAAAGCTTCCTCTAGCCTTATGGACACGCCGCCTATGTTTGAATATGAAAAACCTAACCACACGTAACATCCATTTTCTATTTGAGTGCAGGCTACGATGGCATCTTTTTTTTCAATGTTCAGAAGATGTCAATGTAGATTCCTTTTTAATTCTGACTCTCTCTCTCAACCCCTTCTCTCTCTCTCCATCCCCTCCCTTTCCTCCCCCCTCTCTCGTCACCTTCCCTTCCATCCTTCTATCGCCCCTCTTTGTCTCTCTCGCCCCCTGCAGGCCAAATCATGTATCTGTCACATGTGCGGCGCCCACCTGAACCGGCTCCACTCCTGTCTCTCCTGCGTCTTCTTCGGCTGCTTCACCAAGAAACACATCCACGAGCACGCCAAAAACAAACGACACAATCTAGGTAAAATGTGCACGTGCTAGCTTATGTTGTCATGTCCACTATCCCCCCCCATACACACACACACACACACACACACACACACACACACAGGCACACACACACAGACACAGGCAGATTCAGGCCTCTCTCTGTCCTCTTCAGAGACATTGAGCAGAACCCGTCCTTCTCCGTAGCATTAACGTTCTACTGGGAGCCAGTACTTAGTCTCAGGCAGACAAATGTCATTCTCTAAGCCTGTCTGTTCCCCTGTCAGCTCTGTGGGAGGGCTAGACATGTTTAATCCTCAACCACATAGAGTATGAATGACCCTGTGATTCTTACATGGTAATTATCCAAGTCTAAGTCTCCTATTTAGTGCACTACATTTGACCGGGGTCCACAGGGCTCTGGTAAGAAGTAGTGCACTGTGAAGGGAACGGGGTGCCATTTGGGACGCTGGCGTAGAAATATCACAGATCCATTGGAATTTCCATTTGATTATATTTCTATGTAATTATGGGTCTATATACAGTACAGATAAGTAAAAGGATGTAATTGCCGTGGCTGTGATATTGTCTGAGGAGAATGGTGACAGATGAATGAGAGGGTGGTAATGCTAAGGTAATCTGTTAGGGTGTGATAGAGGTTAACGGTTCTTCTGGGGAGGGGGTCACAGTAAGGTTTTGATCTATACACACACACACACACACACACACACACTGAGCCGTGTGTCGGTCGTTCAGTGGGGTGTCACAGTAAGGTTTTGATCTATGCACACACACACACTGAGCCGTGTGTCGGTCGTTCAGTGGGGTGTCACAGTAAGGTTTTGATCTATACACACACACACACTGAGCCGTGTCGGTCGTTCAGTGGGGTGTCACAGTAAGGTTTTGATCTATACACACACACACACACACACACACACACCGAGCCGTGTCGGTCGTTCAGTGGGGTGTTACAGTAAGGTTTTGATCTATACACACACACTGACACCCACCCATACACACACACACACACAAATACACTGAGCCGTGTCGGTCGCTCCTGTCATCACGCCCTACCCCAGCCCCCCAGACTCCCACCACAGTGTTAATTAGGTCAGGGCTTTCCACAGTAGCACACTCTCACTCACTGTGCATTGTACCATTAATCAAATGAACCCCTGACTCCCAGCTGTTCCTCTGGATTCCTTCACTTCCTTCATCCTCCTCCTCCTCTGTGTGTCTGCCAGATTTATTTTTAACTTCCTCTGTGGTGTTGTACACAGAACTCTCTCTCCTTTTCTCTGGTTCCATGGTTACCACATCAGTCAAGGCCTTTCTCAGTGCATGCCTGTTGCCATTGGACACAGAGATGATGAGCTTCTTCTAGCTCGCTCCTCTCTCCTCTTATGGACACACACAACGCCCCATTTACATTTTCTGTATACATGTTTAGGCCTATCCATCAATTGTCCCTTTTCCCTCTCCTGGATCCTCCTAGTTCCCAGACAAACCTTTTAGTATCCAAATGTGCAGGGGTTCTATTTGGCTGTCCATGAGTTGCATGTTTCCTCACAGTAAGGTTTTGAACGTTTGTTTTGGACTGGTGCCCGGCTGAGCATTCTTCTCAATGCGCTGATGAAGTGCATTACAGTGGCTTGGAAATACTATGACATTTAATAGGAGGCAAATAATCAGTCAAATAACCTTTTGGTCATCATTTAGATGTTGCCAGAATGAATTTAGATGCAGTATAACGTTAGCTAGCTAAGATTGAGGCCACTGGACTTTAGCTAGCTAATATTATCATTGCTAGTTATTTTTTACACGCTTTTCTAGCTTATTTATTTTTATTCAACCTTTATTTAACTTGGCAAGTCAGTTAAGAATATATTCTTATTTAAATGACGGCCTACCGGCGAACAGTGGGTTAACTGCCTTGTTCAGTTGTTTATCTTGTCAGCTCGGGGATTCAATCCAGCAACCAGCAATCCAGTTACTGGCCCAACGCTCTAACCACTAGGCTACCTGCTGGTTACTGGCCCAACGCTCTAACCACTAGGCTACCTGCTGGTTACTGGCCCAACGCTCTAACCACTAGGCTACCTGCTGGTTACTGGCCCAACGCTCTAACCACTAGGCTACCTGCTGGTTACTGGCCCAACGCTCTAACCACTAGGCTACCTGCTGGTTACTGGCCCAACGCTCTAACCACTAGGCTACCTGCTGGTTACTGGCCCAACCACTAGGCTAACCACTAGGCTACCACTAGGCTACCTGCTGGTTACTGGCCCACTCTCTAACCACTAGGCTACCTGCTGGTTACTGGCCCAACTCTCTAACCACTAGGCTAACTAGGCTCTAACCACTAGGCTACCTGCTGGTTACTGGCCCAACGCTCTAACCACTAGGCTACCTGCTCTAACCACTGGCTACTGGCCCAACGCTCTAACCACTAGGCTACCTGCTGGTTACTGGCCCAACGCTCTAACCACTAGGCTACCTGCTGGTTACTGGCCCAACGCTCTAACCACTAGGCTACCTGCTGGTTACTGCTCTAACCACTAGGCTACCTGCTGGTTACGCTCTAACCACTAGGCTACCTGCTGGTTACTGGCCCAACTCTCTAACCACTAGGCTACCTGCTGGTAACTGGCCCAATGCTCTAACCACTAGGCTACCTGCTGGTTACTGGCCCAACTCTCTAACCACTAGGCTACCTGCTGGTAACTGGCCCAATGTTCTAACCACTAGGCTACCTACTGGTTACTGACCCAACACTCTAAACCACTAGGCTACCTGCTGGTTACTGGCCCAACGCTCTAACCACTAGGCTACCTGCTGGTTACTGGCCCAACTCTCTAACCACTAGGCTAGCCTGCTGGTTACTGGTCTAACCACTAGGCTACCCCTGGCCCAACTCTCTAACCACTAGGCTACCTGCTGCTTACTGGCCCAACGCTCTAACCACTAGGCTACCTGCTGGTTACTGGCCCAACGCTCTAACCACTAGGCTACCTGCTGGTTACTGGCCCAACTCTCTAACCACTAGGCTACCTGCTGGTTACTGGCCCAACTCTCTAACCACTAGGCTACCTGCTGGTTACTGGCCCAACACTCTAACCACTAGGCTACCTGCTGGTTACTGGCCCAACTCTCTAACCACTAGGCTACCTGCTGGTTACTGGCCCAACTCTCTAGCCACTAGGCTACCTGCCGCCCTTAATGACAACGTTGCCATCTGGCTAAAGTAAATTTGACGACATGATAATGCTGGCAAAGTAGTTTCCTACTAAATATTTGACTATTTTAGCAATGTCATCGTATTTCCAGGCACTATAGTGTAATTTAGATGAAATAGTAGTTAACCCCAGTCTTTCTGAACGGACGCTGTCACCACTTTATGGCACCACTATGGCGCCCGTCGGCAGAGGGCTTGAGAACGTTCATAACAGTGGCATGATGCTTAGTGACAGAGGTGCAACCTATGAATAAATAGGTTGTCATGGCAACAGAAGAACCCAGGTATTGTTACCATGGTGTTTTTTAGAACATAGGCTAGTGGAAAGAGCAGGGGAGATAGATGTGATGGACATGCACACACACACAGTCCCACAAAAAAAAACATACTCTGTGACACACACACACACACACACACACACACCTTCCCTACATGATAGTTCTCTAATTCTCCAATGCAAGCAGCAATGACATGGAATGAGACAAGGCTCAAGTCAATAGAGGAGTGGAACACACAGAAAGTGCTTGTCTTCACGCTGGCCACATCAATGATGAGGTTAGATGTGCAATCAACACAAGCTGTTGTTCTGTAGGAAATATCTAGTTGTAATGGTTTTGTATTCCTTCTTTCTCCCTTCCAGCAATAGACTTATTATATGGTGGAATATATTGTTTCGTGTGTCAAGACTACATATACGACAAAGAGATGGAACAGATTGCCAAAGAAGAACAGAGGAAAGCCTGGAAATTGCAAGGTACAGTGTTGCTGATCTCCAGCAGTTCAGGCAACGCTACTTTTCTGTGTCTGTTTTATCTCCCCCCCCAGTCAATAATTGATTTATTCCTTCATGTATTTTAACCTTTATTTATTTAACCACTTTCTGATCCAGATCACAATGTGTGGAGCTATGATAAACTGCATCCAGTGATTTTAAAGTAGTGGCAGCTGCATTCACATACTTTTGTATTTTATATATAGTGTATCTGGACACCCCTTCAAATTAGTGCATTCGGCTATTTCAGCCACACCCGTTGCTGACAGGTGTTTAAAATCGAGCACACAGCCATGCAATCTCCATATACAAACATTGGCAGTAGAATGGCCTTACTTAAGAGCTCAGTGACTTTCACCATAATAGGATGCCACCTTTCCAATAATTAGTTTGTCACATTTCTGCCCTGCTAGAGTTGCCCTGGTCAACTGTAAGTGCTGTTATTGTGAAGTGGAAACGTCTAGGAGCAACAATGGCTCAGCCGCGAAGTGGTAGGCCACACAAGCTCTCAGAACTGGACCGCTGAGTGCAAAAGCGTGTAGTGCGTAAAAATCGTCTGGTTGCAACACTCACTACCGAGTTCCAAACTGCTTCTGGAAGCAACGTTAGGACAACTGTTCGTCAGGAGTTAAATGAAATGGGTTTCCATGGCTGAGCAGCCTCACACAAGCCTAAGATCACCATACGCAATGCCAAGCATTGGCTTTACCATCTGGAAGTCTGATGGACGAATCTGGGTTTGGTGGATGCAAGGAGAATGCTACCTACCCAAATGCGTAGTGCCAACTATAACGTTTGGTGGAGGAGGAATGATGGTCTGGGGCTGTTTTTCATGGTTCGGGCTAGGCCCCTTAGTTCCAGTGAAGAGAAATGTTAATGCTACGGCATTCTTGACGATTCTGTGCTTCCAACTTTGTGTCAACAGTTTGGGGAAGGCCTTTTCCTGATTGAGCATGACAGTGCCCCCGTGCACAAAGCGAAGTCCATACAGAAAAGGTTTGTTGAGATCAGTGTGGAAGAACTTGACTGGCCTGCACAGAGCCCTGACCTCAAGGCCATCGAACACCTTTGGGATAAATTTAAACGGCGACTGGGAGCCAACCCTTAATCGCCCAACATCAGTGCGTGACCTCACTAATGCTCTTGTGGCTGAATGGAAGCAAGTCCCAACAGAAAGCCTTCCCAGAAGAGTGGAGGCTGTTATAGCAGCAAAGGGGTGACCAACTCCATATTAATGCCCAAGATTTTGGAATGAGATGTTCAAGGTGTCCGTATACTTTTGGTCATGTATTGGTACAATTATTTGTTTAAATGATTTTAACATATTGGACCATGGCAGGCATATAGCCTTTACATGGTCCATATTAACAGGTATGCTATTAGCGATCAGCATTATCACCTGTAGCCCAACTGATGCAGCGTAGTGACTATAAATACATAGGCTGAAGCATGGGGTTGGTGATCTGCGTTTACCCTATTGGGCTAATCGTTAGCTAGATCCCAAATGTTATATTTTATCTAGTTAGGATCCTATTGGTGAATGAAACAAAGTGAATATAATGTAGCCTGCCTACCTGTTAGGGTAACTGGGGGTAAACCGCCATCTTGTGTGACACTGCCTGTACCTCTCACAGAAACCACTTCATGTCACCATGAATCTGTCATTACATTTGAAGAAATGATTGTGAGGTAGGGTGGTGTTTTACCCCAAGTTAGATGATCCGTGTTACATTTAACCCCACTCTCCTCTATGCACTCACAGCAAATTGAGGAGCGCTAACATTCTTAATCATGGTATTGCTAAAAACTCTGGGTTTAAAAAGATCCATTTCGCACATATTTAAGAGTTGACCCTAATAAATAAAGTTAAGAATGGAAAGCTGGGATCCTCTGGGGCGGCAGGTAGTGGTTAGGCCGTTGACTAGTAACCGAAAAGTTCCTGGATCAAATCCCCGAGCTGACAATGTAAAAGTCTGTCGTTCTGCCCCTGAACAAGGCAGTTGTTTTTTCATGATCCATATTTTTGGGCCGTGGCATCAATGATTTTGTTGTGGCACAGCAACCACCTATAAATGACTGCAGTGGAAATACTGGCACAGTGTCATCAGCATAAAAGTGTAACTTCCAGTTGTTCACTCGGGAAGCAGTATGGTTAATATACAATGTGAGTAGTACTGGACCTGGAACGAAGCCCTGAAGTAATAGCTGAGGCCACTGAACTATCCTTCGGTTCAGGTTGGAAAAGAACTCTTCGTGCTCCGCAGATTTAATTGATCTTTGTACCAATGTTTTGGTCTCAATAGACCATTGTTTCCCCACTGGTGGCCCTTGGGTAGTAAAAACAATTACTGTAAAAACACCAGCAAATCAGCTCCAACTGATTTTAACTTTTGAAAATCTGTTTCCAAATATTCCAACTCATAATAGACACATGATCATATACAAATGTTCAAGGTTTGAAATTATTGTTTTAGTCAAATATTCTATCTGTTTGGGCGATTTGGGGGGTTCAGTCTGCAGTCTCCATTATTTTTGTCATTATGTTCTGGCCCCAACCATTCGCTCAAGAAAAAATTGTCCCACGGGCCAAATCTAGTTAATAATCCCTGCAATAGATCTCCATCATAACCTGGTCCCAGATCTATTTGCCAACTCTTATGGTCACCGGTGTGACAATTACCATAGGAGTTGGCAGGACAGCACAAACAGATCTGAGACCAGGCTACCTTTATCAAGGATCAGGATGAAAATATGGATGGTTTCGTCAATGTCTCAACGATGTCTCTGTCTTTGTGACCAGGTGTAGGGGAGAAATACTCGACGTGGGAGCCTACGAAGCGAGAGCTGGAGTTATTACGGCACAATCCAAAGCGAAGGAAAATCACTACAAACTGCACCATCGGTGAGATATAGGCTGGTCCGCTCTCCGCACAACCTTATGAAGTGCTAGTAGCAGGGTCGATTTCATCACCCAGGCGTGTGTGTCTGTGGTGGTGTCTGTGTAGTCCAGGTGTCTGTGGTGGTGTCTGTGTAGTCCAGGTGTCTGTGGTGGTGTCTGTATAGTCCAGGTGTCTGTGGTGGTGTCTGTATAGTCCAGGTGTCTGTGGTGGTGTCTGTATAGTCCAGGTGTCTCTGGTGGTGTCTGTATAGTCCAGGTGTCTCTGGTGGTGTCTGTATAGTCCAGGTGTCTGTGGTGGTGTCTGTATAGTCCAGGTGTCTGTGGTGGTGTCTGTATAGTCCAGGTGTCTGTGGTGGTGTCTGTATAGTCCAGGTGTCTGTGGTGGTGTCTGTATAGTCCAGGTGTCTGTGGTGGTGTCTGTATAGTCCAGGTGTCTGTGGTGGTGTCTGTATAGTCCAGGTGTCTCTGGTGGTGTCTGTATAGTCCAGGTGTCTCTGGTGTTGTCTGTATAGTCCAGGGTTACTTATGTGTTTATGTTGGTCTAGAGAGGAGTAATGAACACCACAGTGCAGCAGGCAGAAGCCCAGAGAGGGAGAGAGAGAGAGAGAGAGAGAATTCACTGTTCCTTCTTCAATGACAAGTTCACACAACAAGGATGGTCTCTTCTCTCTTTCTCTCAGACGCTCTCTGTTTCTCAAACTGTAGATTCAAACTTACTTACGCCTCTCTGTTTCATTCTTCCTTTTCTCTCTCAATCTCTTTTCCTCTGCAGTTATCTCGCTTGATTGTGTAGAGTTCATTCAGTCTTCCTACTTTGTTCTCTTCCTCCCTCTCACTGTAATGAAACACTCGTAGAGAGGCCAGCCCAGCTGTCTCGGGGTGTGTGGAGTGGGTCGAGTCTGGAGAGTTTAACCCCCAGCCGAGAGCTCTATTCCTGGGCCAAACAGGCTGGACCAGTCCCAGGCTCCACACTGGGTCTCACCTGATCTGTTCACACAGGCCTTTGTGGTGGACCACAGCTTTTATCTGCACTAGCCCAAACCATGGCTGATTACGCTAGCCCAAACCATGGCTGATTACGCTAGCCCAAACCATGGCTGGATTACGCTAGCCCAAACCATGGCCCTGATTACGCTAGCCCAAACCATGGCTGGATTACGCTAACCCAAACCATGGCTGGATTACGCTAACCCAAACCATGGCTGATTACGCTAGCCCAAACCATGGCACATTTACAAAACTGTTTATTACTTGTCTTTGTCCCTGTCAAATAAAGTAAATTCATGTCAGAGCGTAATGTCCTCCTCTCTGTTACAGGAGATGTGAATGTTAGAGCGTAATGTCCTCATCTCTGTTACAGGAGATGTGAATGTTGTGCTTCTCTTGAATATTTGTCCTGAAGATGGGCCTACTTTTTCACATTCCCCCTCTCTCTCTAAACCCCCCCCGTCTCCCGTCAGGTTTACGAGGGTTGATCAACCTGGGCAACACGTGCTTCATGAACTGCATCGTCCAGGCCCTCACCCACACCCCCCTGCTGCGCGACTTCTTCCTGTCCGACAGGCACAAGTGTGAGATGCAGTCCAACTCCTGTCTGGTGTGTGAGATGTCACAGCTCTTTCAGGAGGTAAGGCCGGAGCTGGGGGGATAGGGTGGCAATCTGCTCAATTCCTTAAAAAATTCTCAAATTCCCAGGTTTTTCAGAAATGTTTGTTGTTGGAGAATCCCAGTTCCCGGAATCAGGAGGGAATAATCAGGGAGGGAGTCCTCCAACAGGGATTTCTGGGAAAGACTGGAATGTTGCAACCTTAGGGCGGTCAAATGCAGTTTTCTAGGGGTTTAGGAGGCCAAAGGAAAACATATGAGACAGAATTACAGCCAGTCAGACATAGAAATGGAATGACTAACCACATCAAAACAGAATGTTCTCCCAGACTAACAGACTGACTGCAAAGGGAGTCACTGACTGGATCACTGCGTTGTGGAGCTGGAGGGAAACAACTCTGTCTGAGAGAAATGAACAGAGTTCAACCAGAATGCCCTGCCGTATCATACAGCTACAGTATTTGGCATTTTGTTTAAACTCAACTCACCAGTCTGTGTGAGGGTGGGGGGATGGTCTGTCTCCATACTTATCTCTAAATGCTAGGCTCCTTACCAATCGTTCACAGTTCTGAATGTCTTTAGTACAGTCAGTTGGTTAGATTACGTCTACTAAACTCAATGCTCCCTGATCAATATAGAACTGGTGCTCAGGTGTCTCCTCCCACCCCCCCACTCTCTGGTGTGTGTATACACTGAGTGTACAGAATGTTAGACCTGCTCTTTCCATGACATAGTCAAGGCTTAAACATCCTTCTTTACACTGTCTCCTCCCCTTCAGCTACACTGATTGAAGTGGATGTAACAAGTGACATCAGTAAGGGCTCATAGACTGACCAGGTGAATCCAGGGGAAAGCTATGTCAGTGGTTCCCAACTCCAGTCCTCCACCCCCCCGACAGCACACACTTCTGGTGTAGCCCCAGATAAACAAACACCTGATTCAACTCATTGAGGGCCTGATGATGAGTTGACAAGTTGAATCAGGTGTTCAGATGTGACAGTGAATGGTGATTGAACTGGTGTCTAGAGTAGACCAAGGAGAAAAGTGAAAAGCATACCCTTGGAGAGTATTTGTCATGTTACAATGGGAACTAGAATAAAAGTTTCAGAACAAACTTTGTGCTTGCTGAGAACTATTCAGCTAGAGAGCATATCTCTGTTCTTGTCCCTAAGAGCCAGACGCTCACACACACTTCTCTTCCCTCTCTCCCAATCACATTGTTCATTCCTGCTCCACGCGTTCCTCTTTCCCTTTGAACCTGGAGCATGCAGCACCATCATCAGTACCAGGAAAGAGGGGCTGTTCCTCTGACTTTGTACCCACACATAGCTCCTCTCACTCAGCCAGGGAGGAGTTGGTCTTTGATCAGCCCCTCCCTGTCTTTCTTTTTATAGACTCTTTGGTTTGTCAGCCTGCTTCAAGCTGCAGCGGAGGACCAAAGAGCCTGTAAGATACAAGATATAAGCTTGTTAGTGCGTGTGTGATTTCCTCAAATCTCAATCAGGCATCAGAAGGAGAGTCAGAGTCAGGAGATTAAAGGTGTAGGTGTGTATGTGTGTGTGTGTGTATGTGTCGTAATAGGCAGGGCTTGGTTGTGCATTCAAGCAGAGCACTCCTTTCATTATGGTGTTCTCTCCATCTCACACCCTGACCTAGACTGTCAGTCATCCAATCCCCATAGCAACCTGGAGATTCAGCAGTCTGGTTTGACCCACCCTCTCTGGAAGTTCAGTAACTAGCATTCACTAACAAATAATAGCATTTGATGTTCTTTTCTACATAGAAGATCAAACAAAATGATTGCCTGAGCATCTTCTGAACTTCCCAATACCTTTCTGATGCATTTCAGTCACTTCAAACCATACTTCCTTCAGATAGAAATACTGTCAAAGTACTGTAAACGGATTTGTAATAGACCGTCAATGTACTGTAAACGGATTTGTAATAGTACTGTAAACAGAATTGTAATAGACTGTCATAGTACTGTAAACTGATTTGTAATAGACTGTCATAGTACTGTAATCTGATTTGTAATAGATTGTCATAGTACTGTAAACTGATTTCTAATAGACTGTCATAGTACTGTAAACGGATTTGTAATAGACTGTCATAGTACTGTAAACGGATTTGTAATAGACTGTCATAGTACTGTAAACGGATTTGTAATAGACTGTCATAGTACTGTAAACGGATTTGTAATAGACTGTCATAGTACTGTAAATGGATTTGTAATAGACCGTCATAGTACTTACTGTAAACGGATTTGTAATAGACTGTCATAGTACTGTAAATGGATTTGTAATAGACTGTCATAGTACTGTAAATGGATTTGTAATAGACCGTCATAGTACTGTAAATGGATTTGTAATAGACTGTCATAGTACTGTAAATGGATTTGTAATAGACCGTCATAGTACTGTAAATGTACTGTTTGTAATAGACTGTCATAGTACTGTAAATGGATTTGTAATAGACCGTCATAGTACTGTAAATGGATTTGTAATAGACCGTCATAGTACTGTAAATGGATTTGTAATAGACCGTCATAGTACTGTAAACGGATTTATAATAGTACTGTAAACGGAATTGTAATAGACTGTCATAGTACTGTAAACGGATTTGTAATAGACTGTCATAGTACTGTAAACGGATTTGTAATAGACCGTCATAGTACTGTAAATGGATTTGTAATAGACCGTCATAGTACTGTACACGGATTTGTAATAGACTGTCATAGTAATGGATTTGTAAACTGTCATAGTACTGTAAATGGATTTGTAATAGACCGTCATAGTACTGTAAATGGATTTGTAATAAATGGATTTGTAATAGACTGTCATAGTACTGTACACGGATTTGTAATAGACTGTCATAGTACTGTAAATGGATTTGTAATAGACCGTCATAGTACTGTAAATGGATTTGTAATAGACCGTCATAGTACTGTAAACGGATTTGTAATAGACTGTCATAGTACTGTAAATGGATTTGTAATAGACCGTCATAGTACTGTAAATGGATTTGTAATAGACTGTCATAGTACTGTAAATGGATTTGTAATAGACTGTCATAGTACTGTAAATGGATTTGTAATAGACCGTCATAGTACTGTAAATGGATTTGTAATAGACCGTCATAGTACTGTAAACGGATTTATAATAGTACTGTAAACGGAATTGTAATAGACTGTCATAGTACTGTAAACGGATTTGTAATAGACCGTCATAGTACTGTAAATGGATTTTGTAGAATAGATGGATTTCATAATAGACTGTACTGTAAATGGATTTGTAATAGACCGTCATAGTACTGTAAACGGATTTGTAATAGACTGTCATAGTACTGTAAATGGATTTGTAATAGACCGTCATAGTACTGTAAATGGATTTGTAATAGACTGTCATAGTACTGTAAATGGATTTGTAATAGACTGTCATAGTACTGTAAATGGATTTGTAATAGACTGTCATAGTACTGTAAATGGATTTGTAATAGACCGTCATAGTACTGTAAACGGATTTGTAATAGACCGTCATAGTACTGTAAATGGATTTGTAATAGACTGTCAAAGCTCCAAATAAAAAAGTGAACATTGTCCATTGACTACAACACTTTTCTTTTTTTACATGGTGGGGGTCATCAAATGTTTAAAGTATCAAAATGGGGTCACGGGCCCAGAAAGGTTTGAAACCCTGTGCTAAGGTCTCAGCTGTACAAAGAAAAACATGTTTCAGTGAAGATACAAGTTGAGTCTAGGTACATTTAACAACATGGTGGCCAGATGTTAAATCCCTGTTCTCCCCATTTCCTACTTTCACTCCACAGTTCTACTCGGGCCACCGTTGGCCCCACATTCCCTTCCGGCTGCTGCACCTGGTGTGGACTCACGCACGTCACTTAGCGGGCTACGAGCAACAGGATGCCCACGAGTTCCTCATCGCAGCGCTGGACGTGCTGCACCGCCACTGTAAAGGAGACACCACCCGTAAGTATCGCTGTCCTGACTTATTACTTAAGTGAAACTTTCCCACAGTATTTAACTTACTGATAAATACACTATAGTACTGTGTTATGGTTAAAGAGAAGTGACACTGAGGTTGAGCTATATTGTATCTCTTCAGTGTAACTGAACAGAGATGTTCTGATTCTTCTAGTGGGATAGAGACCAAAGTGGGTTTCATCAAGACAAAATGGATGATAAATGTATGAGATCTACACTGTAATCGTCTGGTTAAAAAGGGAATAATCTGTTCTCCTACAGTTCAAATAGGTTAGAAGAGAGAACCGATTTGTCACGTCTGTCTGCCTGCATAAATTCTGCATGCGCTGAATCCTCAGTCGTGTCAATTGAAACTCCACTTTAGCCGAGGAGACACGTCTGTGTCAAATCTACCCATAATGCAGTGTGTTGTCCGCACTCAGCACCAGTAGAAATGTACTGAAGGGGAAGATTGAAGGGAAGTGACAATGCCACGCACCAAAGGGACCGAGAGGATTGTGGGGTGGAATGATAATGTGCCCCACTGCACCGCCATGACACAGAGGGAGGGACCTGGCAGTAAGGAGGCCTCTGATTCGCCAGAATTGTAGAGGGAGTTTAGAGGTGCTAGACAGGCTTCACTGCAGTGGGGAGAGAGCGAGGGGTGGAGGGTGTGACAGAGAGTGGCGGGACAAAGGGGGAGGGGGTTCGACGGAGGGGGTGACAGACAGTGAGAAGGGGGGGGGGGCGAGAGAGTGAAAGAGTCCTTTAAAAGTGCAAAGGTGTCCACTGTGTTGATGTGTGCTCGCTCTCCATCTGTCTCTGTTCTGTTACCTAGGAGACGACAACGGGAAGAAGGCCAACAATCCAAACCACTGTAGCTGCATCATTGACCAAATTTTCACTGGCGGCCTCCAATCAGACGTCACCTGTCAAGTCTGCCAGTAAGTGTGTGCCTCATTCCATGTTCTTTCCACTAGCCAACATCCCCCATGTTTAAAATCTGGGTGTGGAGGGGGGAGAGTATGGAGGAAAGTGAAGGTTGTATGTGTCAAGACTGCTAAAATACTCATGTTTGACATTTTGACATCCTCTCAAAGGACTTCCTACATTGCCAAGAGGCAAGAACTCCCTTCCTCTGCTTTCACCTCCCATCCTCCTTCTCCCTCTTCTCCTCTGCATCCTCCTCCATCTTACCCCCTCCTCCCTCACCCTTCTTCCTCTGATCTCAGCTACCTCCCTCCATCCTTTTTCCCCTGATCTCAGCCACCTCCCTCCATCCTTTTTCCCCTGATCTCAGCCACCTCCCTCCATCCTTTTTCCCCTGATCTCAGCTACCTCCCTCCATCCTTTTTCCCCTGATCTCAGCCACCTCCCTCCATCCTTTTTCCCCAACACTATCCTGATGTATCAGTCTGGAGTGACCCTTTTCTAACCTGCTCTCATCTTTACCAGTCTCCCAACACTGCCCCTTCACTGCACTCCTCTCATATTTAAGTCATGTCCTCCCCTCCTGGTGAAGCTGCTGTTGGGAGGAGGTTCTCTAGATGCTGGGCTGTCCTGTCACATTTACACAGAGCTCACTGTACTCTAGGGCACTCAACTGCACTCTACACAGTGCAACACAGCTAGCCGGGCTCAGCCACACCTGGCCACACACAACACAGAAGCTATCTCCAGAATACCTGGCTGTAGGGCTAGCTCCAGAATACCTGGCTGTAGGGCTAGCTCCAGAATACCTGGCCGTAGGGCTAGCTCCAGAATACCTGGCTGTAGGGCTAGCTCCAGAATACCTGGCCGTAGGGCTAGCTCCAGAATACCTGGCCGTAGGGCTAGCTCCAGAATACCTGGCCGTAGGGCGTGAACAGTGGGTTTAACTGCCCAGGGTCAGAACGATTGGATCTTGCAACCTTTGGTTTCTAGTCCAACACCTAACCACTAGGCTACCTGTAAGGAGACGGTCTTCACTATGTCTACTGTAGCTTGTGGGACGGTGGTAATAATCTCTGTTTTACCTCAACCCGTAGACTGGACGGAGACGGTGGTAATAGCCCCTAACTGGACGGAGACGGTGGTAATGGAGACGGTGGTAAGCCCCCTAACTGGACGGAGACGGTGGTAATAGCCCCCTAACTGCCCCCTACGGGAGGAGACGGTGGTAATAGCCCCTAACTGGACGGAGACGGTGGTAATAGCCCCCTAACTGGACGGAGACGGTGGGAGACGGTGGTAATAGCCCCCTAACTGAGACGGTGGGCCCCCTAACTGGACGGAGACGGTGGTAATAGCCCCCTAACTGGACGGAGACGGTGGTAATAGCCCCTAACTAACTGGACGGAGACGGTGGTAATAGCCCCCTAACTGGACGGAGACGGTGGTAATAGCCCCCTAACTGGACGGAGACGGTGGTAATAGCCCCTAACTGGACGGAGACGGTGGTAATAGCCCCTAACTGGACGGAGACGGTGGTAATAGCCCCTAACTGGTACGGTGGTAATAGCCTAACTGGACGGAGACGGTGGTAATAGCCCTAACCTAACTGGACGGAGACGGTGGTAATAGCCCCTAACTACGGTGGTAATAGCCCCCTAACTAGCCCCTAACTGGACGGAGACGGTGGTAATAGCCCCTAACTGGACGGAGACGGTGGTAATAGCCCCCTAACTGGACGGAGACGGTGGTAATAGCCCCTAACTGGACGGAGACGGTGGTAATAGCCCCTAACTGGACGGAGACGGTGGTAATAGCCCCCTAACTGGACGGAGACGGTGGTAATAAGCCCCTAACTGGACGGAGACGGTGGTAATAGCCCCCTAACTGGACGGAGACGGTGGTAATAGCCCCTAACTAACTGGAAGACGGTGGTAATAGCCCCCTAACTGGGAGACGGTGGTAATAGCCCCCCCTAACTGGACTGGAAGGAGACGGTGGTAATAGCCCCTAACTGGAAGGAGACGGTGGTAATAGCCCCTAACTGGTAATAGCCCCTAACTGGACGGAGACGGTGGTAATAGCCCCCTAACTGGACGGAGACGGTGGTAATAGCCCCTAACTGGACGGAGACGGTGGTAATAGCCCCTAACTGGAGACGGTGGTAATAGCCCCTAACTGGACGGAGACGGTGGTAATAGCCCCCTAACTGGACGGAGACGGTGGTAATAAGTGGTAATAGCCCCCTAACTGGACGGAGACGGTGGTAATAGCCCCTAACTGGAAGGAGACGGTGGTAATAGCCCCTAACTGGAAGGAGACGGTGGTAATAGCCCCTAACTGGAAGGAGACGGTGGTAATAGCCCCCTAACTGGAAACTAGCCCCTAACTGGAGGAGACGGTGGTAATAACCCCCTAACTGGAAGGAGACGGTGGTAATAACCCCCTAACTGGACGGAGACGGTGGTAATAGCCCCCTAACTGGACGGAGACGGTGGTAATAACCCCCTAACTGGAAGGAGACGGTGGTTATAGCCCCCTACTGGACGGAGACGGTGGTAATAACCCCCTAACTGGAAGGAGACGGTGGTAATAGCCCCACAATAACTAATCAACACTGGTACTTTGTGCCTTATTTTATTTATTTTTGCTTTCTCTCTCTCTGTGTGTGTGTGTGTGTGTGTGTGTGTGTGTGTGTGTGTGTGTGTGTGTGCCACCTATGTATTCTCTGATCCTCAGCTAAAACTACATTCATTCTCAAAGCATAGCGTTACAAATACCTAATTTGTAAAACCACCTATCTTTGTATCACTCAATTGAATTGCAAACTGGTGCGCTTGGCTGAACAGAATGTATGTACACACACACACACACACACACACACACAGTGTGGATAAAAGCTTATGCACCATGACCATCTATCACCCTTCCCCATGACTACTAACAACACACACCAGTCTTTATTACCTCCATAACTCACCCATACACACATGATGTATCTCATTGGCTGTCTCCCCTCCCCTCTAGCGGTGTGTCCACCACGATAGACCCATTCTGGGACATCAGTCTGGACCTGCCGGGCTCATCCACTCCCTTCTGGCCCCTTAGCCCCGGGGGAGACGGCTCAACGGTCAACGGAGAGAGCCACCTTTCAGGGGCCACCACGCTCACAGACTGTCTACGCAGGTAGAGCACACGAAACGACTGTCCGTCCCCAGGTCTTTCACCAAAGCATTTACTGTAAACATTACACTTACAAAAGATTTAAGACATTTCAAATTATGTCTGTATACAGTGGTGTTTGTTTGGCACTGGTTGCCCTTTTCTTGTGGCAACAGGTCACACATCTTGCTGCTGTTATGGCACACTGTGGTATTTCACCCAGTAGATATGAGAGTTTATCAAAATTGGATTTGTTTTTTGAATTGTCTCTGTAATTTAATGAATGTCAATTTGCTCTTTATCTTCCATCTTCTCTGTTACCTGTCCTCACTTCCTCTCTCTTCCTCACTCTTCCTCTCTCTTCCTCTCTCTTCCTCACTTCCTCTCTCTTCCTCTCTCTTCCTCACTTCCTCCCTCTTCCTCACTCTTCCTCTCTCTTCCTCTCTCTTTCTCACTTCCTCTCTCTTCCTCTTGTACTTCATCACCAGTCACAGCCTGGTTGCTGCAGCATGACTCTTAAAGGCACAGACAGGGCTGATTCTGAGGGGTGAACACATTGTTACAGTATACACACTTGGGGTCTGTTCCAATAGCCACACTTAGCATAGCACTGGGAATGAAGCAATGTGTTGGGCACGCATTCTTAGTGGTATGCTAGTGTGGAGGTTGGATTGTTTTTGTTTATTCAGGTCCCCGTTTAGCGTTTGCCAAGTAGCAGCTCTTCTTCCTGGGGTCCTTGTCTTGGGAACATGTGCTGCAGTGTGTGAAGTCTTTCTCTCTGGCTGATGACCAGTATCAGTCCTCAGTCACATCGTTGACCATCAGTGTTGGCCTCCCACCTACAGAAAACGGTTGGCTAGACTGTTCCATCGACAGGCGTGGTCTGGTCGCTGCTTAGCATTATAGTGCAGCCTCTGGCAGTGTAACCATGGAAACTGACCTGTTATGTATCACTACAAACATATTCTGTTGTCTTTATGTATGTTATGTACACTCAGTGTGTTTCTACTTTATCTGTCTCTGTACCCTCTGTATGTATTATATTTCTCTCTTCCTCCACCCCTTTCTCACCCTTCCTTCTCTCTCTCCTCATACTCTCTCCTCATATTCTCTCTCTCTCCTCATATTCTCTCGCTCTCCTCATGCTCTCTCTCTCTCCTCATACTCTCTCCTCATATTCTCTCTCTCTCATATTCTCTCTCTCTCCTCATACTCTCTCCTCATATTCTCTCGCTCTCCTCATATTCTCTCGCTCTCCTCATGCTCTCTCCTCATATTCTCTCTCTCTCTCTCTCTCATATTCTCTCTCTCTCTCTCCTCATGTCTCTCTCCTCTCTCTCTCTCCTCGTATTCTCTCGCTCTCTCCTCGTGCTCTCTCTCTCTCTCTCATCTCTCTCCTCGTGCTCTCTCCTCATCTCTCTCTCCTCGTGCTCTCTCTCATATTCTCTCTCTCCTCATATTCTCTCGCTCTCTCTCCTCGTGCTCTCTCTCTCGTGCTCTCTCTCCTCGTGCTCTCCTCGTGCTCTCTCCTCGTGCTCTCTCGCTCTCTCTCCTCGTGCTATTCTCTCTCTCCTCGTGCTCTCTCCTCGTGCTCTCTCTCCTCGTGCTCTCTCTCCTCGTGCTCTCTCTCCTCGTGCTCTCTCTCCTCGTACTCTCTCCCCGCGCTCTCTCGCTCTCTTCTCATGCTCTCTCCCCATGCTCTGTCACTCTCATGCTTTCTCTTGCCATGCTCTCCTCATGCTCTCATGCTCTCTCGCGCTCATGCTCTCTCGCGCTCATGCTCTCTCGCGCTCATGCTCTCTCGCGCTCATGCTCTCTCGCGCTCATGCTCTCTCGCTCTCATGCTCTCTCGCTCTCATGCTCTCTCGCTCTCATGCTCTCCCACATGCTCTCCCGCTCGCTCTCCTCATGCTCTCCCGCTCGCTCTCCTCATGCTCTCGCGCTCGCTCTCCTCATGCTCTCGCGCTCGCTCTCCTCATGCTCTCGCGCTCGCTCTCCTCATGCTCTCGCGCTCGCTCTCCTCATGCTCTCGCGCTCGCTCTCCTCATGCTCTCGCGCTCGCTCTCCTCATGCTCTCGCGCTCGCTCTCCTCATGCTCTCGCGCTCGCTCTCCTCATGCTCTCGCGCTCGCTCTCCTCATGCTCTCGCGCTCGCTCTCCTCATGCTCTCGCGCTCGCTCTCCTCATGCTCTCGTTCGCTCGCTCTCCTCATGCTCTCGCGCTCGCTCTCCTCAAGCTCTCTCGTTCGCTCGCTCTCCTCAAGCTCTCTCGTTCGCTCGCTCTCCTCAAGCTCTCGCTCGCTCTCCTCAAGCTCTCTCGTTCGCTCGCTCTCCTCAAGCTCTCGTTCGCTCGCTCTCCTCAAGCTCTCGTTCGCTCGCTCTCCTCAAGCTCTCTCGTTCGCTCGCTCTCCTCAAGCTCTCTCGTTCGCTCGCTCTCCTCAAGCTCTCTCGTTCGCTCGCTCTCCTCAAGCTCTCTCGTTCGCTCGCTCTCCTCAAGCTCTCTCGTTCGCTCGCTCTCCTCAAGCTCTCTCGTTCTCGCTCGCTCTCCTCAAGCTCTCTCGTTCTCGCTCGCTCTCCTCAAGCTCTCTCAAGCTCTCTCGTTCGCTCGCTCTCCTCAAGCTCTCTCGTTCGCTCGCTCTCCTCAAGCTCTCTCGTTCGCTCGCTCTCCTCAAGCTCTCTCGTTCGCTCGCTCTCCTCAAGCTCTCTCGTTCTCGCTCGCTCTCCTCAAGCTCTCTCGTTTCTCTCTCTCTCCTCAAGCTCTCTCGTTCTCTCTCTCTCCTCAAGCTCTCTCGTTCTCTCTCTCTCCTCAAGCTCTCTCGTTCTCTCTCTCTCCTCACGCTCTCTCGTTCTCTCTCTCTCCTCACGCTCTCTCGTTCTCTCTCCCCCTCTCTCTCCTCAGTCTTTCTCTTAATATTCCACTCCCTCTTTCTGCAGGTTCACTCGGCCTGAGCATCTAGGAAGCAGTGCCAAAATCAAATGTGGCGGTTGCCATAGTTACCAGGAGTCCACCAAACAGCTGACGATGAAGAAGCTCCCCATCGTGGCGTGTTTCCATCTCAAAGTGAGTCTCTCTCTGCTCCTCTCTGCTCCTAGCCAATCACAAGAGGACCACTAAGGACCAGCCATGACCACTAAGGACAATCTATTGAAATACAATATAAGAACTTATCATATAATAATGAAGTATAATAATATATAATAAATATATTGAAATATACGAATATAAGAAAATATCATGTTACACAATGCATTCTCACTGTATACGAATAGATCCCTATTATAACTACTGGTAGAAGGATTTGTGTGTGGAAAGATTTGCCTTCCATTACTGTCACTACACACACACACACACACACACACACAGAGTCACACACACATAGTCTTCTACACGTTTTATTTATGGAGTATGGGGGAGCCACACAAGCTTTATAAAATATTCCTATGACTACGCTGAACGTGGGAATCTCTCTTCTCTTCAGACTGATCCATCAGGGCTCTAGTCTGACAGAGCTCTCTACTTCTCAAATGTAATCCCTCCCTTCAGAATGACAAGAAGATCAGGGAGGAGTCTAAATAATGTCTCTCTCTCTTCCCTCCCCCTCTGCTCTCCTTCTACCCCACCCCCTCTCCCTCTTCCCCCCTCTCTCCTATCTGCCCCCTCTTCTCTCTCTTTTCCCCCTCTTTTCCCCCTCTTCTCTCTCTTTCCCCCTCTTCTCTCTCTTTTACTCTTCTCTCTCTTTTACCCTTCTCTCTCTTTTACCCTTCTCTCTCCTTCTCTCTCTTTTACCCTTCTCTCTCTTTTCCCCCTCTTCTCTCTCTTTTCCCCCTTCTCTCTCTTTTCCCCCTTCTCTCTCTTTTACCCTTCTCCCCTTCTCTCTCTTTTCCCCCCTTCTCTCTCTTTTCCCCCTCTTCTCTCTCTTTTCCCCCTCTTCTCTCTCTTTTCCCCTCTTCTCTCTCTTTTCCCCCCTTCTCTCTCTTTTCCCCCTCTTCTCTCTCTTTTCCCCCTCTTTCTCTCTTTTCCCCCTCTTCTCTCTCTTTTCCCCTTCTCTCTTTTCCCCTCTCTCTCTTTTCCCCCCTTCTCTCTCTTTTCCCCCCTTCTCTCTCTTTTCCCCCTTCTCTCCTTTCTGCCCCCTCTTCTCTCTCTTTTCCCCTCTTCTCTCTCTTTTCCCCCTCTTCTCTCTCTTTTCCCCCTCTTCTCTCTCTTTTCCCCCTCTTCTCTCTCTTTTCCCCCTCTTCTCTCTCTTTTCCCCTCTTCTCTCTCTTTTCCCCCTCTTCTCTCTCTTTTCCCCCTCTTCTCTCTCTTTTCCCCCTCTTCTCTCTTTTCCCCCTCTTCTCTCTCTTTTCCCCCCTCTCTTTTCTCTTTTCTCTCCCCCCCCTTCTCTCTCTTTTCCCCCCCCCTCTCTCCCCCTTTCTGCCCCCTCTTCTCTCTCTTTTCCCCCTTTCTCTCTCTTTTCCCCCCTTCTCTCCTTTCTGCCCCCTCTTTCTCTCTCTTTTTTCTTCTTTCCCTCCTCCCCTCTCTCCCCTCTTTCCTCTCTCTTTTCCCCCCCCCTCTCTCCTATCTGCCCCCTCTTCTCTCTTTCCCCCTTCTCTCCTTTCTGCCCCCTCTTCTCTCTCTTTCCTCTCTTCGTTTCCTTCTCTCCCTCTCCTCTTCCTTCTCCCCTCTTCTCTTCTTTCTCTCCTCTCCCCCTCGTCTTTTCCCCCTCTTCTCTCTCTTTCCCCCTTCTCTCTCCCCCCTTCTCTCTCTTTTTCCCTCTTCTCTCCTTTCTGCCCCCTCTTCTCTCTCTTTCCCCCTTTGCTCTCTTTTCCCCCTCTTCTCTCTCTTTCCCGCCCCCTCTTCTCTCTCTTTTCCCCCTTCTCTCTCTTCTCTCTCTTTTCCCCCTTCTCTCTCTCTCTCTCTCTTTTTCCCCCCTTCTCTCTCTTCTCTCTCTCTTTTCCCCCTTCTCTCTCTTCTCTCTCTTTTCCCCCTTCTCTCTCTTCTCTCTCTTTTCCCCCTCTCTCTCTTCTCTCTCTTTTCCCCCTTCTCTCTCTTCTCTCTCTTTTCCCCCTCTCCTTCTCTCTCTTTCCTCTCTCTTTCCCTCCTCCTCTCTCCCCTCTCTCTTTCTTCTCTTCCTTCTCTCCCTCTCCTCTTCTCTTCTTTCTCTCACTCCTCTCCCCCTCGTCTTTCCCCCCCTCCTCTCCCTCTCTCTTTCCCCCCTCTCTCTTTTTTTCCCCCTTCTCTCTCTTTTCCCCCTCTCTCTCTTTTCCCCCTTCTCTCTCTTTCCCCCCTTCTCTTCTTTCTCTCCCTCTCTCTCCCCCTCTCTTCTTTCTCTCCCTCCTCTCCCCCTCTTCTTTCTCTCCCTCCTCTCTCCCCCCTCTTCTTTCTCTCCCTCCTCTCCCCCTCTCTTCTTTCTCTCCCTCCTCTCCCCCTCTCTTCTTTCTCTCCCTCCTCTCCCCCTCTCTTCTCTTCTCTCCCTCCTCTCCCCTCTCTTCTCTTCTCTCCCTCCTCTCCCCTCTCTCTCTCTCCCTCCTCTCCTCTCTCTTCTCCCTCCTCTCCCCCTCTCTTCTCTCCCTCCTCTCCCCTTCTCTTCTCTCCCTCTCTTCTCTCCCTCCTCTCCCCTTCTCTTCTCTTTTCTCCCTCCTACCTCCTGGGGTGTAGCGGTTTGAACACTCTGCCAAACTGAGGAGGAAGATCACCACCTACGTCTCCTTCCCTCTAGAGCTGGACATGACACCTTTCATAGCTTCCAGGTGAGGTCTCACACACACACACACACACACACACACTGCAGATCTAAGCTCTGGTTTGGAAATAGAAAGCCCTCACTCCTCGTGCTCCCGCACTATAAAATAATGATGAGTGTATGAACGCTGTGTGTTCTCCATCCTCCACCTTCCTACTGTCTATTGTATACCCTGCCTTCCTACTGTCTGTCGTATACCCTGCCTTCCTACTGTCTATTGTATACCCTGCCTTCCTACTGTCTATTGTATACCCTGCCTTCCTACTGTCTATCATATACCCTGCCTTCCTACTGTCTATCATATACCCTGCCTACCTACTGTCTATCGTATACCCTCCTTCTACCCTCCTCTCTCCTTGTCTATATACCCTGCCTTCCTACTGTCTATCATATACCCTACCTACCTACTGTCTATCATATACCCTGCCTACCTACTGTCTATCATATACCCTGCCTCCTACTGTCTATCATATACCCTGCCTTCCTACTGTCTATCATATACCCTGCCTTCCTACTGTCTATCATATACCCTGCCTTCCTACTGTCTATCATATACCCTGCCTTCCTACTGTCTATCATATACCCTGCCTTCCTACTGTCTATTGTATACCCTGCCTTCCTACTGTCTGTCATATACCCTGCCTTCCTACTGTCTATTGTATACCCTGCTTCCTACTGTCTATCATTACCCTTCCTACTGTCTATCATATACCCTGCCTTCCTACTGTCTATCATATACCCTCCTACTGTCTTCCTGCCTTCTGTCTGCCTTCCTGTATACCCTGCCTTCCTACTGTCTATCATATACCCTGCCTTCCTACTGTCTATCATATACCCTGCCTTCCTACTGTCTATCATATACCCTGCCTACCTACTGTCTATCATATACCCTGCCTTCCTACTGTCTATCATATACCCTGCCTTCCTACTGTCTATCATATACCCTGCCTTCCTACTGTCTATCATATACCCTGCCTTCCTACTGTCTATCATATACCCTGCCTTCCTACTGTCTATCGTATACCCTGCCTTCCTACTGTCTATCATATACCCTGCCTTCCTACTGTCTATCATATACCCTGCCTTCCTACTGTCTATCGTATACCCTGCCTTCCTACTGTCTATCATATACCCTGCCTTCCTACTGTCTATCATATACCCTGCCTTCCTACTGTCTATCGTATACCCTGCCTTCCTACTGCCTGTCATATACCCTAGCTATCATATCCTACTGTCTATCATATACCCTGCCTTCCTACTGTCTATCGTATACCCTGCCTTCCTACTGTCTTTCATATACCCTGCCTTCCTACTGTCTGTCGTATACCCTGCCTTTCTACTGTCTGTCGTATACCCTGCCTTCCTACTGTCTCATATACCCTGCCTTCCTACTGTCTGTCATATACCCTGCCTTCCTACTGTCTATCATATACCCTGCCTTCCTACTGCCTGTCGTATACCCTACCTACCTACTGCCTGTCGTATACCCTACCTACCTACTGCCTGTTCTATACCCTGCCTTCCTACTGCCTGTCGTATACCCTACCTTCCTACTGCCTGTTCTGTACCCTACCATCCTACTGCCTGTTCTACACCCCACCTTCCTACTGCCTGTCGTATACCCCGCCTTCCTACTGCCTGTCGTATACCCCGCCTTCCTACTGCCTGTCGTATACCCCGCCTTCCTACTGCCTGTCGTATACCCCACCTTCCTACTGCCTGTCGTATACCCCACCTTCCTACTGCCTGTTCTATACCCTACCTTCCTACTGCCTGTCGTATACCCCGCCTCCCTACTGCCTGTCGCGGCAGAGAAATAGGAGTGTAGGAGGCTCTCCTGTCTGTCTGCTTATTATGCAGGACACCCCTGCCACCTAGTGGATGTGTGGGACACTTTCATGTCATCCTCTGGGGTTCTTTGTACTTTAAATAGTTTGTAACTGGAGAAATGTCTTGACCTCAAAATCAATCGATCAATCAATCCAAGACACAGTATTATGTCTGAATACTCATGACAGAATTCTAGTATGTGGTAACACTTTCCTTCATAAAACTGTCAAACGTGACAGATTGTAGTAACAGTCACTCTTGAACTAACACTCCTACTACCACTGACTACGTTGAGGAAACAGGAGCTCACTATGACTGACTGATATGTGGGTTTCTCACCCAGCTACCTTAAGATGAAAACACTTTACGTCACAGGGGATAAGAGCTTCATGACTACTATAGAAATGTAGCCTTCACTGTGAGACTGTCATTTGAATGACTGTTATGTAACCTGGATGTTTCAAGTCAACTGTAACCATGTATGTTGGATGATGTTCTTCTCACTGTCCCGTGTCAATGTAGTGGTTGTCATTTGATATGAGCATGTGACAGTGTCTCTGTCCTCTACAGTAAGGAGAGCAGGATGAATGGCCAGTATCAACAGACAGTAGAAGTATTAAACAGCGACAACAAGTAAGTATGTTGAGGTTTATTCTGTTATGGTAAACAACGTATCACCAGTAAACAGCACCAGATCTGGCTTCAAGTAAGGTTGAAATGTTGTTTAAACATTTGATCTGTCTGGGCTTGATTGAGCTTGCCTTGCACAATGGAACCAAGAAAATAGTTGAAAAAGTGCAAACATGGCCCACCTAGCACTCCAGACGAGCTAAAAGAAACACTGAAACTTGGCCCACCTAGCACTCCAGACGAGCTAAAACAAACGCTGAAACATGGCCCACCTAGCACTCCAGACGAGCTAAAAGAAACGCTGAAACATGTCCCACCTAGCACTCCAGACGAGCTAAAAGAAACGCTGAAACATGTCCCACCTAGCACTCCAGACGAGCTAAAAGAAACGCTGAAACATGTCCCACCTAGCACTCCAGACGAGCTAAAACAAACGCTGAAACATGGCCCACCTAGCACTCCAGACGAGCTAAAACAAACGCTGAAACATGGCCCACCTAGCACTCCCAGCTAAAACAAACGCTGAAACATGTCCCACCTAGCACTCCAGACGAGCTAAAAGAAACGCTGAAACATGGCCCCACCTAGCACTCCAGACAAGCTAAAACAAACGCTGAAACATGTCCCACCTAGCACTCCAGACGAGCTAAAACAAACGCTGAAACATGTCCCACCTAGCACTCCAGACGAGCTAAAACAAACGCTGAAACATGCCCACCTACCACTCCAGACGAGCTAAAACAAACGCTGAAACATGTCCCACCTAGCACTCCAGACGAGCTAAAACAAACGCTGAAACATGGCCCACCTAGCACTCCAGACAAGCTAAAACAAACGCTGAAACATGGCCCACCTAGCACTCCAGACGAGCTAAAAGAAATGCTGAAACATGTCCCACCTAGCACTCCAGACGAGCTACAACAAACGCTGAAACATGGCCCACCTAGTACTCCAGACGAGCTAAAAGAAACGCTGAAACATGCCCCACCTAGCACTCCAGACGAGCTAAAACAAACGCTGAAACATGTCCCACCTAGCACTCCAGAGAGCTAAAAGAAATGCTGAAACGTGTCCCACCTAGCAGTCCAGACGAGCTACAACAAACGCTGAAACTTGTCCCACCTAGCACTCCAGACGAGCTAAAACAAACGCTGAAACATGTCCCACCTAGCACTCCAGACGAGCTAAAAGAAACGCTGAAACATGTCCCACCTAGCACTCCAGACGAGCTAAAACAAACGCTGAAACATGTCCCACCTAGCACTCCAGACGAGCTAAAACAAACGCTGAAACATGTCCCACCTAGCACTCCAGACGAGCTAAAACAAACGCTGAAACATGGCCCACCTAGCACTCCAGACGAGCTAAAACAAACACTGAAACATGGCCCACCTAGCACTCCAGACGAGCTAAAAGAAATGCTGAAACATGGCCCACCTAGCACTCCAGACGAGCTAAAACAAACGCTGAAACATGGCCCACCTAGCACTCCAGACGAGCTAAAAGAAACGCTGAAACATGTCCCACCTAGCACTCCAGACGAGCTAAAACAAACGCTGAAACATGGCCCACCTAGCACTCCAGACGAGCTAAAACAAACGCTGAAACATGGCCCACCTAGCACTCCAGACGAGCTAAAACAAACGCTGAAACATGCCCACCTAGCACTCCAGACAAGCTAAAACAAACGCTGAAACATGTCCCACCTAGCACTCCAGACGAGCTAAAACAAACGCTGAAACATGTCCCACCTAGCACTCCAGACGAGCTAAAACAAACGCTGAAACATGTCCCACCTATCACTCCAGACGAGCTAAAACAAACGCTGAAACATGTCCCACCTAGCACTCCAGACGAGCTAAAACAAACGCTGAAACATGGCCCACCTAGCACTCCAGACAAGCTAAAACAAACGCTGAAACATGTCCCACCTAGCGCTCCAGACGAGCTAAAACAAACGCTGGGACGGATTCCACATTTCCACTAGTATTTGAAGCCTGGTCTGAATAACACCTTATTCTAATGTTGATGGGTTTCCATGTCTGCCGTTTGACATTTATTTGAGAACGGAAGCACAGAAAAAAAGCTAGATTCATCTCATTGTTTCCATTCCAGCGCAACAGCGAATGCTAACGGCTTGGAGCTTCCTAGTCCGACTCCCAAATGAAATAAATTTAAACACTATTAAATGTAGCTCCATTATTCTCCTCCATGGCGGTTACACTGGCATTCATTATCCCAGACATTTACCAGGGTTAAATGGATCCGTGTTATACAGTACCATTAGTGTTGGTACTTTCACTGGAGTACTAAGGACAAGAGTGTTCATCACCATGGTCCCTGTGACTGTTTTGATGGATTGGATGAAGGCCATTGACTGTCCCTCTGACTCGGTGACATGGTCAGAGAAATGGATGTGTTAACTAAGAGGAATAGGTGAAGCCACAATAATCAGGTGAAGTCAATATATACCACCAGCTGTGTTATAAAGTACTTAAAGTCAGCCTCACTTCCTTCTCCACTGTCTCTGTGTGTGTGTTGTGGTGGAACAGGTATTCTCTGTTTAACTGTCCACTGTCTCTGTGTGTGTGTTGTGGTGGACCAGGTATTCTCTGTTTAACTGTCCATTGTCTCTGTGTGTGTGTTGTGGTGGACCAGGTATTCTCTGTTTAACTGTCTCTGTGTGTGTGTTGTGGTGGACCAGGTAGTCTTTGTTTAACTGTCTCTGTGTGTGTGTGTGTGACCAGGTGGTCTTTGTTTAACTGTCTGTGTGTGTGTGTGTGTGTGTGTGTGTGTGTGTTGTGGTAGACCAGGTAGTCTCTGTTTAACTGTCCACTGTCTCTGTGTGTGTTGTGGTGGACCAGGTAGTCTCTGTTTAACTGTCCACTGTCTGTGTGTGTGTGTTGTGATGGACCAGGTAGTCTCTGTTTAACTGTCCACTGTGTGTGTGTTGTAGAGGTCGACCCATTATGATTTTTCAACGCCGATACCGATTATTGGCGGAACAAAAAAAGCTGATACCGATTAATCGGCCAATTTAAAAAATATATATATATATATTATAATTTTTTTATTTGTAATAATGACAATTACAACAATACTGAATGAACACTTATTTTAACTTAATACAATACATCAATAAAATCAATTTAGCCTCAAATAAATAATGAAACATGTTAAATTTGGTTTAAATAATGTAAAAACACAGTGTTGTAAGTAAAAGTGCAATATGTTCCTTGCTCAGAACATCAGAACATATGAAAGCTGATGATTCCTTTTAACATGAGTCTTCAATTTTTAGGTTGTAGTTATTATAGGACTATTTCTCTCTATACTTTTTGTATTTCATTAACCTTTGACTATTGGATGTTTTTATAGGTACTTTAGTATTGCCAGTGTAACAGTATAGCTTCCGGCCCTCTCCTCGCTCCTCCCTGGGCTCGAAACAGGAACACATCGACAACAGCCACCCTCGAAGCAGCGTTACCCATGCAGAGCAAGGGGAATAACTACCCCAAGTCTCAGAGCGAGTGAAGTTTGAAACGCTATTAGCGTTAACTAGCTGGCCATTTCACATCGGTTTCACCAGCCTAATCTCGGGAGTTGATAGGCTTGAAGTCATAAACAGCGTAATGCTTGAATCATTGCGAAGAGCTGCTGGCAAAACGCACGAAAGTGCTGTTTGAATGAATGCTTATGAGCCTGCTGCTTTCTACCACCGCTCAGTCAGACTGCTCTATCAAATCATAGACTTAATTATAACATAATAACACACACAAATACGAGCCTTAGGTCATTAATATGGTCGAATCCGGAAACTATCATCTCGAAAACAAAACGTTTATTCTTTATGAAATACGGAACCGTTCCGTATGTTATCTAAGGGGTGGCATCCATCAGTCTAAATATTCCTGTTACATTGTACAACCTTCAATGTTATGTCATAATTACGTACAATTCTGGCAAATTAGTTCGCAACGAGCCAGGCAGCCCAAACTGTTGCATATACTCTGACTCTGCGTGCAATGAACGCAAGAGAAGTGACACAATTACACCTGGTTAATATTGCCTGCTAACCTGGATTTTTTTTTTAGCTAAATATGCAGGTTTAAAAATATATACTTCTGCGTATTGATTTTAAGAAAGGCATTGATGTTTATGGTTAGGTACAGTCGTGCTTTTGTTAAATCATCCCCGTTTGGCGAAGTTGGCTGTCTTTGTTAGGAAGAAATAGTCTTCACACAGTTTGCAATGAGCCAGGCGGCCCAAACTGCTGCATATACCCTGACTCTGTTGCAAGAGAAGTGACACCATTTTTCCTAGGTAAAATAAATGTATGTTAGCAGGCAATATTAACTAAATATGCAGGTTTAAAAAAATATATACTTGTGTATTGATTTTAAGAAGGGCATTGATGTTTATGGTTAGGTACACGTTGGAGCAACGACAGTCCTTTTTCGTGAATGCCACCGCATCGATTATATGCAACGCAGGACACGCTTGATAAACTAGTAATATCAACCATGTGTAGTTAACTAGTGATTAGGATTGTTTGATTAATTGTTTTTTATAAGATAAGTTTAATGCTAGCTAGCAACTTACCTTGGCTTCTTACTGCATTCGCGTAACAGGCAGTCTCCTCGTGGAGTGCAATGTTAGAGCGTCAGGTTGCAAGATTGAACCCCCCGAGCTGACAAGGTAAAAATCTGTCATTCTGCCCCTGAACAAGGCAGTTAACCCACCGTTCCTAGGCCATCATTGAAAACTGACTTGTCTAGTTAAATAAAGGTCAAATAAAGGTGGGGGGGAGAGAAGGAAAATCGGTGTCCAAAAATACCGATTTCCGAATGTTAATTAATCGGTCGACCTCTAGTGTGTTGTGGTGGACCAAGTACCGTAATTGCTGGACTATTAAGCGCTCCTGAATATAAACCGCACCCACTGAATTATAAAAAAATATGTATTTTGTACATAAATAAGCCGCACATGTCTATAAGCTGCAGGTGCCTACCGGTACATTGAAACAAATGAACTTGGTCACTATCTTCCTCCTCCTGTGCACTGAAACCACTGAAGTCATCTCCTTCGGTGTCGGAGTTGAATAGCCTCAGAATTGCTTCATCCGATGTTGGATCGTTTTCATTGTTGCTCTCATCACTTTCATCCGGAGGCAAATACCCCGCTGAGCTCATGCTGCCCCTTCAACACGCAGCAGTCCAGTCTTTCGAAACCCGTTAATGATAGTGGATTTTTGACAATGCTCTACGCTGTCAGGACCCACTGGCAGACTTGACCATAAGATGCTCTTCGCCTGCGGCCCGTTTTAGTGAAGGGTTTCTCCCCACTTGTCATCCAAGCCTCCCACTGAACAAGGAGCGCCACCTTAAATGCACGATTTACATTGATGTCGAGTGGCTGCAAATACTTTGGGCCATCTGCTTTTCTTCCCTCTGAAAGCTTTTGTTGTCTTTTTGCACTGAGTCAGTTCCTCACGCTGCTGTTTCCAACGTCTTATCATCGACTCATTAAGGCCAAGCTCCCGTGCAGCAGCTCTATTTCCTTTTCCAACAGCCAGATCGATCGCCTTCAACTTGAAAGCTGCATCATATGCATTTCTCCGTGTCTTTGCCATGATGAGGGTGACAAAATGACTACCGTAATCAGAATGATGGGAAGTTTGAGCGCGCTCGATTTACGTCACATTATGTGAAGGTGCTCAGTTTTTTGGCGGCATGAATCTTCTGAAAGCGGGAAAAAGCGGGTCATTGTAAAACCGCGAGGTTCAAAGCGTGGGAATAAAGTAGCGGCTTATAGTTAGTATTCTCTGTTTAACTGTGTGTGTGTGTTGTGGTGGAGCAGGTATTATTTGTTTAACTGTGTGTGTGTGTGTGTGTGTGTGTGTGTGTGTTGTGGTGTGTGTTGTGGTAAATTCTCTGTTTAACTGTCTGTGTGTTGTGGAGCAGGTTCATTTAACTGTCTGTGTGTTGTGGTGCAGGTAATTTAAAAGTAGGCTTATACTGTCTGTGTGTTGTGGTGGAGCAGGTATTCTCTGTTTAACTGTGTGTTGTGGTGGAGCAGGTATTCTCTGTTTAACTGTGTGTTGTGTGGAGCAGGTATTCTCTATTTAACTGTCTATGTGTTGTGGTGGAGGTATTCTCTATTTAACAGGTAGGTATGCTCTGTTTAACTGTGTGTTGTGGTGGAGCAGGTATTATTTGTTTAACTGTGTGTGTGTGTGTGTGTGTGTGTGTGTGTGTGTGTGTGTGTGTTTAACTGTGTGTGTTGTGGTGGAGCAGGTATTCTCTATTTAACTGTCTGTGTGTGTGGAGCAGGTATTCTCTATTTAACTGTCTGTGTGTTGTGGTGGAGCAGGTATTCTCTATTTAACTGTCTGTGTGTTGTGTGGAGCAGGTATTCTCTGTTTAATTTAACTGTCTGTGTGTTGTGGAGCAGGTATTTAACTGTGTGTTTTAACTGTCTGTGTGTTGTGGTGGAGCAGGTATTCTCTGTTTAACTGTCTGTGTGTTGTGGTGGAGCAGGTATTCTCTATTTAACTGTCTGTGTGTTGTGGTGGAGCAGGTATTCTCTATTTAACTGTCTGTGTTTGGTGGAGCAGGTATTCTCTATTTAACTGTCTGTGTGTTGTGGTGGAGCAGGTATTCTCTATTTAACTGTGTGTTGTGGTGGAGCAGGTATTCTCTGTTTAACTGTCTGTGTGTTGTGGTGGAGCAGGTATTCTCTATTTAACATTCTGTGTGTTGTGGTGGAGCAGGTATTCTCTATTTAACTGTCTGTGTGTTGTGGTGGAGCAGGTATTCTCTATTTAACTGTCTATGTGTTGTGGTGGAGCAGGTATTCTCTATTTAACATTGTGTGTGTTGTGGTGGAGCAGGTATTCTCTGTTTAACTGTGTGTGTTGTGGAGCAGGTATTCTCTGTTTAACTGTCTGGAGCAGGTATTCTCTGTTTAACTGTTGTGGTGGAGCAGGTATTCTCTGTTTAACTGTCTATGTGTTGTGGTGGAGCAGGTATTCTCTGTTTAACTGTCTGTGTGTTGTGGTGGAGCAGGTATTCTCTGTTTAACTGTCTGTGTGTTGTGGAGCAGGTATTCTCTGTTTAACGGTCTGTGTGTTGTGGTGGAACAGGTATTCTCTGTTTAACTGTGTGTTGTGGTGGAGCAGGTATTCTCTGTTTAACTGTCTGTGTGTTGTGGTGGAGCAGGTATTCTCTGTTTGCGGTGGTGAACCACCAGGGCACCCTGGAGAGTGGTCACTACACCAGCTTCATCCGCCAACACAAGGACCAGTGGTTCAAGTGTGACGACGCCATCATCACAAAGGCCAGCATCAAGGACGTGTTGGACAGTGAAGGGTGGGTCGTCAGACACCAGACTCCACGGTCATTCTCTTTAGAAAACAGACTGAAAGGAACGACTGGAGCAGGGAGGGACTACCAATAGAAAAACACTACTATTTGTTTTCTGTTGTCAAATATTTTGACTGTGTTCAGTGGGGTACACTGTAGCAAAACGTTTTTTCAGAGGAAAACAAGAGGTTGTGTTATTGAACAAGTTCAGGTAGTACCGTAATTGCTGGACTATTAAGCGCACCCACTGAATTATTAAAAAATATGTATTTTGTACATAAATAAGCCGCACATGTCTATAACCACAGGTGGCTACCGGTACATTGAAACAAATGAACTTTACACAGCCTTTAAACGAAACACGGCTTGTAACAAAAATGAAACAGTAGCCTTTTCTGTGTGATTGCAGTTCAATACCCGCATCATGTTTAGAACTACCTGTACAACTACTGCTACTACCTGAACGTGTCCAATATGAACACAGATGTCCATTTGTTGTTGCATCATGTTTAGAACTACCTGTACAACTACTGCTACTACCTGAACGTGTCCAATATGAACACAGATGTCCATTTGTTGTTGCATCATGTTTAGAACTACCTGTACAACTACTGCTACTACCTGAACGTGTCCAATATGAACACAGATGTCCATTTGTTGTTGCATCATGTTTAGAACTACCTGTACAACTACTGCTACTACCTGTACAACTACTGCTACTACCTGTACAACTACTGCTACTACCTGAACGTGTCCAATATGAACACAGATGTCCATTTGTTGTTGCATCATGTTTAGAACTACCTGTACAACTACTGCTACTACCTGAACGTGTCCAATATGAACACAGATGTCCATTTGTTGTTGCATCATGTTTAGAACTACCTGTACAACTACTGCTACTACCTGAACGTGTCCAATATGAACACAGATGTCCATTTGTTGTTGCATCATGTTTAGAACTACCTGTACAACTACTGCTACTACCTGAACGTGTCCAATATGAACACAGATGTCCATTTGTTGTTGCATCATGTTTAGAACTACCTGTACAACTACTGCTACAGATGTCCATTTGTTGTTGCATCTGAACTACCGTGTACAACTACTGCTACTACCAATATGAACACAGATGTCCATTTGTTGTTGCATCATGTTTAGAACTACCTGTACAACTACTGCTACTACCTGAACGTGTCCAATATGAACACAGATGTCCATTTGTTGTTGCATCATGTTTAGAACTACCTGTACAACTACTGCTACTACCTGAACGTGTCCAATATGAACACAGATGTCCATTTGTTGTTGCATCATGTTTAGAACTACCTGTACAACTACTGCTACTACCTGAACGTGTCCAATATGAACACAGATGGCCATTTGTTGTTGCAAAATGTTTTGTGTGCCCGACTGAACACAATGTTAGATTGCCGTCAATTTAGATTTAATTGACCCCAACTCTAGAGGTCGATTCCATCCATACACATTCTTAGTGTTAACAACCCCACACAAACTAACCACATTTAAGTTAACTATTTTCCTGTACCATTACTACTAATCATATTTAAGTCAAATAGTGCTTTCCCTCTTCTGCTACTAATACTGCTACTAATACTGCTGCCAATACTGCTACTTCTACTAATACTGTTACTAATACTGCTAATGCTACTACTGCTAATGCTACTAATACTATTACTAATACTACTGCTACTAATATTGATACTACTGCTTCTAATACTACTGCTGCTACTATTGCTACTACTACTGCTGCTACTTCTATTACTGCTACTGCTGCTACTACTAACTAATACTGCTATTAATAGTGCTACTAATACTACTGCTACTATTACTAAAACTGCTGCTGCTAGTACTACTTACTACTACTACTACTACAGCTACTACTACTACTAATCACATTTAATCGAACTATTTCCCTTTACTACTAATAATATTACTACTACTGCTGCTGCTAGTACTACTTACTACTACTGCTACTACTAATCACATTTAAGTCTAATAGCACTTTCCCTGTACTACTACTGCTAATAATCACGTTTAATCTAACTATTTCCCTTTACTACTGCTACTACTAATACTACTAGTACTGCTAATCACATGCTAATACTACTCCTGCTACTAATACTACTACTACTACTACTACTGCTGCTACTACTACTAATCACATTTAAGTCTAATAGCTATTTCCCTCTACTACTACTAATAATAATAATCACATTTAATCTAACTATTTCCCTTTACTACTGCTGCTACTACTACTACTACTATGTCTACTACTAATCACATGTAAGTCTAATAGCTCTTTTCCTTTCCCCTCAGGTATCTGCTGTTCTATCACAAGCAGTTCCTGGAGTATGAGTAGCCTTACCTTGTAGACCGCTGACTCTGCGGAGAACCAACCAACCCAACGCTCAAAGAGATGAGGAACCAACCAATGATTGTGGAACAGAGGACGATAAAACACGAACACACAAACCTACCTGAAACTCTGACTATACCAGTTACTACTACCCCCACTGACAGGGGTGACAGTCTAACATAAACAATGACTAATAGTGAAAAATCATGCAAAACTTGTTCAAAAACAGCACTGAGCTCCCGGCATCTACTTGACACAACTGAAGGGAGAAAGAGAATGAGGAAAAGTGGAGTGGTGTGGGTTTGGAAGGAGCCCTCCCTCTCTCTCCCTCACTCCGCCCCTTTTCTGACGTTGGGGCGGAGCCTTGTCGAGAGTGATTGACAGTTCTGTGGAGAGGAAGTAGGAGGGAAGAGGGCACAGTGGGACTCAAACCCCCAAAACTACAGTATTGAATTGTGAATTCTTGTTTCATGGTGCTCTCGTTTCCACTGAAAAGCATTTACCATACAGTCACGATGGGAGGAGACTGTCCAACGTCTTCATATGCATACACAACTAAATGCAAAAAATATATATACTTCAACAACAAAACAAACTATGGTATTATTTCAAATAAAATAGCAAACGAGATCTAGTTATGATTCTTATCATTTGAATTTAGTTCTGGAATATGCTGTATGATCCTCGAGTACATCTATTTTTTTTAAAGGAGAAAAGTGAGAGAACTGAGAGCACGAGACGCCATCCTTGCTAGTTTCCTGGTAAACATAGCCAAACATGAAAAATGGACTTGGAGCAAACTGAACGTACCCATGTTCAAACTATTTTGTTGTTGATTATTTTCTTGTTTCATTTTGGTTGAGGGAATATCTATTTTTTTATTTAGCGACTCATTCATTGAAATTCTTTGTGTACCATTTCTTTCCAGTGTCCACGTTAATCTCACCGTTCTGTTTTGTTGCGGTGCAGTAATGTCCCTTCCTTGCTGCCATGGTACCTTCAGAAGACGTTATTTCGATGTAGTATCCTTTATCGTGGAAAGTGTTGTTGGGTATATAATGATGGTGGTGATTTAAATTGGCTCACTTTTGGCTGTTGACATTTTTGAGCTTATAGGTTTCTTGTGGCATTATGAAGTAGAGGCAATGTATTCTCTGTAGCTTGGTCCCAGATCTGTTTGTGCTGTCTTGCTAAAACTCTTATAGTAGCTGGCAAGCCATCACAAACAGATCTGGGACCAGGCCATGGCTATCAGACTGCTGTGGGTCTTTTTAGAAGACCTCTGCAACACAGTAGGGTGGATACCTGGGGCAAATTGCTTGCTATTCCCCATATACTGCAGGGACAAATGTAGTTCTCTAGGGAATAGTGGGCCATTTCAAACACAGACCTCTAGAGTCTGTCAACTAAAGCGATGTGCTAACGTAAGCCTACTGCAACACAGCTGTGCAGGTCAAGGGCAAAACTGAAATGGCTCACTATTCCCTATATAGTGCACTACTTTTTAATTCTGTCCAATAGTTGTGCACTACATAGGGAATAGTGTGCCATTTTGGACGCATGTCCGTCTCTGTCTTAATGTCGCCTTGGGCAATAATACCTCGACGCCTACACCTCTTCTGTTACAAGACTCCGTTGACTGATTTGTGTACTGATGTTGGGGGGGATAAATGGCGATGATGAAGGATTGCACGTACGCGGTGGCGCTGTCTGTTTGCTGCACACTCTCCAGCTTTGAATCCATCAGTGTTCTCTTAATATCCACAACAACAACCACATGTGGCTTGTTCAGACCAAGGTTGTGTTCATTAGGCAACAAATAGAGAACTCACAAACGGGGAGGGACTGCTTGGGCTCGTCCAATGAGAAACGCTCATTTAAATGTTCCGTGGCAAAGCGTTTTAAAACGTTATCCATTGCGTGCCCTGATGTGCACGACCCAATGTGTCTTGTGGTAGGTTGCCTCTGCAGTGCAGTAACACAGTGCTCTATCCTATCAGTATGCTGTCTGAATTCTGAGTCTAAAAAGAAAGAACACAAATGTGTTGTTGGGTATTTTATGTTTGAATATCACTGTGTATGTAAAGTTTTAAAAAAGAAATGTGGGAAAATGTATACCACATTGATACCGCAACACTTTGGGTCTGGTCCAGCTGCTCGGGAAACAAACAAACAATACAAATAAATAAAACATATCTATCCTCTGGTCTGGTACAGTCCATTATTGAACCCTGAGCCAGAACAGATGGTTGAAGAACAGAGAAATCACATGTTTAAATGGTCGCACCACCAAGGCTTCCGATGAGAAGAGCGCCACCCAGAGGTCATTCAGGAACGCAGCCCTAACGTGTAAGAAGGTGAGAGGAGAGACATTGTCCGTTTCAGTGATTTAAACGCAACAAAACTCATGCGGTCCTTTTTTTCTCTTGAATTAGAACATACTCTCTCCATTGCCTGATTTCTTCCGTTTCAAATCTATTCCATCTTTTCTCTAGTGTAGTGTGCAGTTTCATGGTGTTGAATGACAACGTTTGGATAGAAATGCATTTAGTAGAAATGAATGTCTGATAGAATGAATAGCTGACATCATTTCCTATTCAATCTTTAAAGCTCAGTGTTTCCCATCACTGAATACATCCCTGTAGGTAAACCACCAACACAGGGACAGAAGATGGAGAACTGCCTGCCACAGATGTGGATACTAGTTTCCCTGAAGCCCTCTATAGTGTAGTTTGTGGCGGCAGGGAGCCTAGTGGTTAGAGATCCTCCGTGAGCTCAGTTGTGTACGTCATCCATTTCGTATGTTACGTTACGAATGTGTATGTGCTTAAGATCCCGTTCAAGCTCTTTTAATGCATGATGCTTACTAAGTTGTTTCTCTTGCTGTGTCATTCTGTTTCCCTGAAGCCTTCCATAGTAGTTAGACTCGTCCCAATAGATCCTAGTGGAGTCCATAACCTCATGGTAGTTTTAGGAAATGTCAGTTTAGATGGCATATTATGCCTTACCTCATTCTCAGGTCCTGCAGCCTAAGAATTGACCACTCCCACTGTTTGGGTCTACAGTCGTAGCCCAAGGTTTTGAGAATAACACAAATATTAATTTTCACAAAGTCGGCTGCCTCAGTGTCTTTGGATATGTTTGTCAGATGTTACATTTCCTAAGTGTCAAAGGCATTTATTGACAATTACATGAAGTTGTCATACTTTTTCAAGACCTCTGCAATCTGTCCTGGCATGCTGTCAATTAACTTCTGGGCCACATCCTGACTGATGGCAGCCCATTCTTGCATAATCAATGCTTGGAGTTTGTCAGAATGTGTGTGTTTTTGTTTGTCCACCTGCCTCTTGAGGATTGACCACAAGTTCTCAATGGGATTAAGTTCTGGGGAGTTACCTGGCCATGGACCCAAAATATCGATGTTTTGTTCCCCAAGCCACTTAGTTATCACTTTTGCCTTATGGCAAGGTGCTCCATCATGCTGGAAAAGGCATTGTTCGTCACCAAACTGTTCCTGGATGGTTGGGAGAAGTTGCTCTCGGAGGATGTGTTTGGTACCATTCTTTATTCATGGCTGTGTTCTTAGGCAAAATTGTGAGTGAGCCCACTCCCTTGGCTGAGAAGCAACCCCACACATGAATGGTCTGAATGGTTTACTGTTGGCATGACACAGGACTGATGGTAGCGCTCACCTTGTCTTCTCCGGACAAGCTTTTTTCCGAATGCCCCAAACAATCGTGAAGGGGATTCATCAGAGAAAATGACTTTACCCCAGTCGTCAGCAGTCCAATCCCTGTACCTTTTGCAGAATATCAGTTTGTCCCTGATGTTTTTCCTGGAGAGAAGTGGCTTCTTTGCTGCCCTTCTTGACACCAGGCCATCCTCCAAAAGTTTTCGCCTCACTGTGCGTGCAGATGCACTCACACCTGCCTGCTGCCACTCCTGAGCAAGCTCTGTACTGGTGGTGAACCGCTCTCCTTGAAGTTCTTCATGATCCGATAAATGGTTGATTTAGGTGCTATCTTACTGGCAGCAATATCGGCAATATCGCCTGTGAAGCCCTTTTTGTGCAAAGCAATGACGACGGCACGTTTTCCTTGCAGGAAACCATGGTTGACAGAGGAAGAACAATGATTCCAAGCACCACCCTCCTTTTGAAGCTTCCATTCTGTTATTCGAACTCAATCAGCAGAGTGATCTCCAGCCTTGTCCTCGTCAATTCTCACACCTGTGTTAATGAGAGAATCACTGACATGATGTCAGCTGGTCTTTTTGTGGCAGGGCTGAAATGCAGTGGAAATGTTTTTTGGGGATTCAGTTCATTTGCATGGCAAAGAGCGACTTTGCAATTCATCTAATCACTCTTCATAACATTCTGGAGTATATGCAAATTGCCATCATACAAGCTGAGGCAGCAGACTTTGTGATAATTAATATTTGTGTCATTCTCAAACTTTTGGCCACGACTGTATGTTTCCATTGTTTAGGTGAGGTTTTCACTGTTTGGGTGGTGATTGGCTGAGGCTGCTCTATGTGGTCTCACAGGTATAGTACAACATGACTACAATAGTTCTATATTAATAAATAGGACACCATTCACCTTGCCCGGAAATCCTTTTAATGTATGTCTATAGACTGCATATTGCAAGAGTAGAGATTTGACTGCACTTCTACTGCTGTAGCTAGCTATACTGTCAGTGCTACTGGGGCAATTTTAGTTTGGAGGAAGGCTGTTGCTAACCTACAATCTTTGGTTCAGGACTTCAGGATGCCATGTGGGGATGAGAGAGATGGTTGTTTGCTGTGCTCCTGCATGGATACTGGATGGACTGGTGTGGAACTAAAGTCACTTGATGGATTACTTTTGTGTACATTGTCCATTGAGTTGTTTTTTTTTGTCCAAGACAAGTGTGTGAAGGAAACCACCCCTAGACATTCCAGTAGTTACTGTTTCCCTGTCATTATTAGATGATGGAAGGCAGGAGTACAGGCCTTGGTAAGGTATGGAATTATCTGGTTATGTCTGCTGGGGGGAGGTAATGACTGGGGCGGAATCAGTGGAATGATGTCACATCAAACACATGGTTTCAATGTGTATGATGCCATTCCATTTGCTCCGTTCCGGCCATTTATTATGAGCCGTCCTCACCTCAGCAGCCTCCACTGTCGATTCAGAAATCACAGGCTTGAGTATGAAAAGACACCATGGAGAATCTAGTCACTTTCATGTAGTAGTGTATTTTCACCACAGAGGGGCAGTGTTTCACTGAATGCTCCTGGGCCCTGATAGGGACGTCACGTGACTGAATGTATTCTGTTATTGGATTTTGGGATTATTAATCAATTCTCGAATCTCTTACACTAATTAAAGTCAGGTTTTAGGCTTACTGTGTACATCATTATGATGGACAATGTGGTAAGGAGATCAACTCTCGAATCTCTTACACTTATTAAAGTCAGGTTTTAGGCTTACTGTGTACATCATTATGATGGACAATGTGGTAAGGAGATCATCTCTCGAATCTCTTACACTTATTAAAGTCAGGTTTTAGGCTTACTGTGTACATCATTATGATGGACAATGTGGTAAGGAGATCATCTCTCGAATCTCTTACACTTATTAAAGTCAGGATTTAGGCTTACTGTGTACATCATTATGATGGACAATGTGGTAAGGAGATCAACTCTCGAATCTCTTACACTATTTAAAGTCAGGATTTAGGCTTACTGTGTACATCATTATGATGGACAAATCAAATCAAATTTTATTTGTCACATACACATGGTTAGCAGATGTTAATGCGAGTGTAGCGAAATGCTTGTGCTTCTAGTTCCGACAATGCAGTAATAACGAGCAAGTAATCTAACTAACAATTCCAAAAAAAACTACTGTCATACACAGTGTAAGGGGATAAAGAATATGTACATAAGGATATATGAATGAGTGATGGTACAGAGCAGCATAGGCAAGATACAGTAGATGATATCGAGTACAGTATATACATATGAGATAAGTATGTAAACCAAGTGGCATAGTTAAAGTGGCTAGTGATACATGTATTACATAAGGATGCAGTCGATGATATAGAGTACAGTATCAACGTATGCATATGAGATGAACAATGTAGGGTAAGTAACATTATATAAGGTAGCATTGTTTAAAGTGGCTAGTGATATATTTACATCATTTCCCATCGATTCCCATGATTAAAGTGGCTGGAGTAGAGTCAGTGTCATTGACAGTGTGTTGGCAGTAGCCACTCAATGTTAGTGGTGGCTGTTTAACAGTCTGATGGCCTTGAGATAGAAGCTGTTTTTCAGTCTCTCGGTCCCAGCTTTGATGCACCTGTACTGACCTCGCCTTCTGGATGGCAGCGGGGTGAACAGGCAGTGGCTCGGGTGGTTGATGTCCTTGATGATCTTTATGGCCTTCCTGTAGCATCGGGTGGTGTAGGTGTCCTGGAGGGCAGGTAGTTTGCCCCCGGTGATGCGTTGTGCAGACCTCACTACCCTCTGGAGAGCCTTACGGTTGAGGGCGGTGCAGTTGCCATACCAGGCGGTGATACAGCCCGCCAGGATGCTCTCGATTGTGCATCTGTAGAAGTTTGTGAGTGCTTTTGGTGACAAGCCGAATTTCTTCAGCCTCCTGAGGTTGAAGAGGCGCTGATGCGCCTTCCTCACGATGCTGTCTGTGTGAGTGGACCAATTCAGTTTTCTGTGATGTGTATGCCGAGGAACTTAAAACTTGCTACCCTCTCCACTACTGTTCCATCGATGTGGATGGGGGGTGTTCCCTCTGCTGTTTCCTGAAGTCCACAATCATCTCCTTAGTTTTGTTGACGTTGAGTGTGAGGTTATTTTCCTGACACCACACTCCGAGGGCCCTCACCTCCTCCCTGTAGGCCGTCTCGTCGTTGTTGGTAATCAAGCCTACCACTGTTGTGTCGTCCGCAAACTTGATGATTGAGTTGGAGGCGTGCATGGCCACGCAGTCGTGGGTGAACAGGGAGTACAGGAGAGGGCTCAGAACGCACCCTTGTGGGGCCCCAGTGTTGAGGATCAGCGGGGAGGAGATGTTGTTGCCTACCCTCACCACCTGGGGCGGCCCGTCAGGAAGTCCAGTACCCAGTTGCACAGGGGCGGGGTCGAGACCCAGGGTCTCGAGCTTGATGACGAGCTTGGAGGGTACTATGGTGTTGAATGCCGAGCTGTAGTCGATGAACAGCATTCTCACATAGGTATTCCTCTTGTCCAGATGGGTTAGGGCAGTGTGCAGTGTGGTTGAGATTGCATCGTCTGTGGACCTATTTGGGCGGTAAGCAAATTGGAGTGGGTCAAGGGACAATGTGGTAAGGAGATCAACTCTCGAATCTCTTACACTATTTAAAGTCAGGATTTAGGCTTACTGTGTACATCATTATGAGGGACAATGTGGTAAGGAGATCAACTCTCGAGCTTTTCATGAAGAAGCACACGCACACATGCAACTGCAATACTTTTATGAGCAAACAAAGGAGCAATATTTCTAAGGAACAGCAATAATATTAACAATGCTAAATATAGATTTTGTACAAAAACATGACATAATGGCAGAATGGAATCGGAGAGAGAGAATGCCCCTGAGCAATACTAATTCCTTGTACAGAGGCAAACAAATTAAACCATTCAGCAACAGACTCTAGTTGAGAAGAGTGGAGTGGGTAGAAGTTGTCCCTAACCACTGATACAGGGTCAGATCTTGTCTCCCTTGGTGGTGATGCTTGAGGGTAGGTGATACATTGTCCTATTAGGAAGCTGTCCTAGTATGGACAGGAGCATGTCCTAGTGTGGACAGGAACATGTCCTTGTGTGGACAGGAGCATGTCCTAGTGTGGACAGGAGCATGTCCTAGTGTGGACAGGAACATGTCCTAGTGTGGACACTAGCATGTGCTAGTATGGACAGGAGCATGTCCTAGTGTGGACAGGAGCATGTCCTAGTGTGGACAGGAGCATGTCCTAGTGTGGACAGGAACATGTCCTAGTGTGGACACTAGCATGTCCTAGTATGGACAGGAGCATGTCCTAGTGTGGACAGGAGCATGTCCTAGTGTGGACAGGGCATGTCCTAGTGTGGACAGGGGCATGTCCTAGTGTGGACAGGGGCATGTCCTAGTGTGGACAGGGGCATGTCCTAGTGTGGACAGGGGCATGTCCTAGTGTGGTCACCGTAAGATAATCAACCATCATCATCCATAGCAGCCAGCAACTTCTATCTACTGAGAATAATAATAGTAATGGACACATGGTGAATGGAGGCTATAGAGTTGCCCTTTATATCACAATAACCATGTTGGCTAGCTATTTGCAACAGTTCTACAACAGCCTGAAACTTTGTATAGCTAATAACATATCAATTAACGTCAGCACTTGTAGGATGTGTAGTCATAGTCCCCATTCTGTAAGGTCTACAGACAATGTAGCCAAGCCAGGGTGCTGCTATCCTAACATATTACCCACTGCAGGTTGTAAACGAACAACAGCATGTAATATTGTAATCTCAAATGAAGTCTAATAAGCATGAGAAATGTCAAAGAAAAAAAAAGGCCATGGTCAGATTTTTTATTAGTCAAAAAAGCTCTGAAAAAGTTTTTCACGAAGCAAAGATACAGCGGCCACTCATAATGGAGGTTGAAGCCAGATTGTGGAGCCTGAGCTCTCCTTCACACGTAACAGTATTGGGAACCACTGCTCTGTCAATTGCAAATCAAATGTGATGCTATTCAAAATGTAAAGACAATCCAATACAATAGTTTATATCATAGGAGGCTGCTGAGGGGAGAACGGCTCATAATCATGGTTGGAATGGAACAAATGGAATGGCGTCAACGGCACCTGGAGACAATGGCACTTTGGGTCAGGTGAACCTTTATGTAAGAGGAGAAGGCTTTGTACTGACTGTTCTAGCTAGATCTACAGTATAGTACACACTACCATATAGGCATAGATCCTACCACAGGTTATACCTGTGAGATTTAGGGAGTGATGATGATGGGGAGTAGAATGAACACTGCTGCACCCCTGTAGGGGTACAATGTTTTCTAGCCCTTCTCAAATTCACATCGCTCAGACTGGAGGCCTCAGCATGACCTCTGACCTCCCAAAGCGCGGGCACACTGGGAACGGAGGTCAATTCAACGTCTATTCCACGTTGAAATGACGTGGAAACAATGTTGATTGAACTAGTGTGTGCCCAGTGGTAATGCTCCATGTGCCAGTGTGCCAAAGCTGACCTGTCAGGCAGTGTGGGATAGGTTGGTAATTTGTCCTGCCCTGGGCCTGCATGGGTGGCCTGGGATGAGTAGACTTGACCTTTCAGAAATAGTAGGGGTATGTGGGTGATTGTCCTGCCCTGGGCCTGGGTAGCCTGTGATGAGCTCAGCATCTCAAACACAACATGACTCGGCAAGCCTGAAGACCAGCTATAAAATGTGGGTCAGATGCAGGTCAAACAGCTGCCAAACTAAGGGTAACTATTTCAAATAATGAATCCACGATGCGGTAGAGATTTATCTGTGTTTGTAGCGTGACCTGCAGTGTTTCTGACGACTGCCATTTTGAATTGTAACTGATCAGACTGTGGATTTGTTCTTTGGGCTTTGAAGAAATGATGCTTGATGGAGAAACAGATTAGCGCTGCTTAATTTACAGCAAAGAAGACCACTACAGTATTCAATACCTGCTGAAGCAAAGACTGGTCTTTCTTGGACATTATTCTGTAACTGCAACATAACAGCAATAGCAACAATTTATGAATGAGGTGAAACGTGACAAGGGATGGTTTCAAATAGGACTGGACAATAGGATTGAAAAATGCATTGTCTTTGCTATCTAAACTATCAAACAGTTCTATTCAGCTTGGACGAAAAATTAATTAAATGATTCTCAACCACGACATGACAATGTTGACTTGACAATTACAGCACACATTGGAGTCTATACAGTCTAGCAGCAGTTTGGTTAGTGATTAGCCTTGGTCGATGCCATGCTAATACCGTCAATATAACAAAATGTCAGCATTCATCTCTGTAGTAGGACTCTGCACCCTTACTGGTCATGTGACCTGACCAAGAAACACTCTGGGCTAGAATTCTAATTTGGGCCCTGAGTTTTTCCTGGTGAGGTCACCTGGTACCCATATTGGGTACAATATCTACTCATTCTACACTTCTACTAATCATGGCCTTGGACTGAATGCTGTATCAAATAAAACACGGTGTACAGTACACACACACACACACACGTGTACACTCACTCTCTCTCACACACAGGGAGAGAAACTGTTCAATTACATAGTAAGGGTGCATTCATAGTTATCGGGGGACTTCATACAGTCATCATTAGGTCATGTGATTCCAACTCTGTAACTCTGTTCAGCTGTGCGCTGTAGGTCCATGACTCACTGATGAATATTTGTCCACAGCAAATATGTGTCTTTCTGAGGTTAAAAAAACCCACTAAAGTCAACCATAATGTTAAACTGACTTTGCGGAGTCCATATTTGGACAGTATAAGTCTCAGCAGGACTTGTGCCAGCAAATTAACCATGTGGGATATAATGTGTTTTTATGTCATTTCAAAGTAGTCCCAGTATCTCTACTGTTCCTCCTCTCTCTGTAGTAAGTCATTAGATAAGCAAACTACACCTTGGTGTAGTGATCCAGAGGTGATGTGGCCTGCTGTTCACTGTTGTGTTAAGTAATACAGTATCTAAGAATAGAGGCATGTTACTAATTCCACATTCTGCCCACCATTTTGGACACAATCTTTGTAAACAGACAATATGCACACAGTGAGTCTGCTATAGTCCTAGTCTCACTTTGGCATACTTCCTACGTCCTAGTCTGGTATTTATCTTGGCTACAGGACAATGTGACAAAGACTGATTGAGGTGGTGGTTCACCCTGCTAGTGTAAACCTATGTGCAGGGAATCCTTGTTCTCCATGGTTAAGTCTCGTCTGCTGTCAATCAGTAACCGTAGGTAACAGTCTGGGACATGTCAAAATGTTCTGCAGCGGAAAACGCATGTTTCTTATTAGACCATTTCAGGTAGCACTTCCCGGTTTCAGTCCCTTTTCTTCCGTTTGGGGCCTAATGAACACAACCCTGTTCTGGTCCTCACATGATCCTGTCACTGTCCACCAGCGTCAATACACTCAGTACACATCTTCAGCTTTCCACCCAAACACCAGAGAGCAGTCACAACTACAGTTTATGTTCTCTCCTTTATGAAGATATCACAATGTGTGGGTTTTACGACCAGGAAAACCCAATGTCATGTCATTGTATGTCTTTTGAGAAAGTAAAGAGAGAGTTGGTAAACAGAGATATGAGACATAAAGAACATGATAACAGCCGTTGAGGAGCAGACACCATGAGGGCTTAGTTCCTTTGGCATTTTTTTCATCTCGTCCACAGTGAGAAGAAAATGCTTACAAAATATCACACCATGAGATCAACGACAATCACTCTCCCTATGTGAGCTGTTCATAGGGCATGATAACAGGTCAGGATGACCGATTCCAGCTGCAGAAACACCTGTGTGTGTGTGTGTGTGTGTGTGTGTGTGTGTGTGTGTGTGGTGTGTGTGCGTTTTGTTAGTTTATTTGTTTGTGTGTGGTGAGCTTGTGAGGTTGAGGGAGAGTTGATGTGAAATCAAAGATGTCTGTATAGATCACACATAAGGGATGCATTAGAATTAACAAGCATCAAATGCTGGTCTGCAGGTCTCCATTGAGCAGCGTGCTTTGAGTCTCCGTGGGGTCATTCATCATGCGCGACTTGTCCTGCTTGCTGTCGCTGCGCTCAATCACATCCAGCCCGCCCACCTTCTTCCGACACAGAACGTTCTGGAAGCTCTTCTTGAAGTTCTCCGACAGGAACGCGTAAAGGATGGGGTTGGCACACGAGTTAGCGTAACCCAGGACCACCACGAAGGCAAAGGTGCTTCTCAGGAAGGGCGTGGTGGAGATGGTTCCTGTCACCGACGTCACGTTGAAGACATAGAAGGGCAGCCAGCAGAAGACGAACACGGCAACCACGATGGACACCATGCGGGTCACCTTCCTCTCCGAGCGCTTCCTCTTAGTGGACCCGACACGGATCCCTGACGACTTCACCTAAAAAATGATACATTTTATTTGTATAGCAATCTTTAAAAAAAACATTAATATTAAAAGACCCGACACAGATCCCTGAGGACTTCACTTTAAGATTAGTAATAATTATAGATTTGATCTGTATAGCCCACTTTAAAATATAGGTAAATATAGCTACATTTCAAGGCACTTCACCGCACAGGCAAAAACAAAAGAAGAAAAGAATAGATTAAAGTAGACATACTGTGCTACCATTACAACATACGATAGGTCACAACAAACGATAGGTCACAACATACGATAGGTCACAACAAACGATAGGTCACAACATACGATAGGTCACAACAAACGATAGGTCACAACAAACGATAGGTCACAACATACGATAGGTCACAACAAACGATAGGTCACAACAAACGATAGGTCACAACATACGATAGGTCACAACATACGATAGGTCACAACAAACGATAGGTCACAACAAACGATAGGTCACAACATACGATAGGTCACAACAAACGATAGGTCACAACAAACGATAGGTCACAACAAACGATAGGTCACAACATACGATAGGTCACAACAAACGATAGGTCACAACATACGATAGGTCACACAACGATAGGTCACAACAAACGATAGGTCACAACAAACGATAGGTCACAACATACGATAGGTCACAACATACGATAGGTCACAACAAACGATAGGTCACAACAAACGATAGGTCACAACAAACGATAGGTCACAACAAACGATAGGTCACAACATACGATAGGTCACAACAAACGATAGGTCACAACAAACGAGGTCACAACAAACGATAGGTCACAACAAACGATAGGTCACAACAAACGATAGGTCACAACAAACGATAGGTCACAACAATTTAGTCAGGATGAAATGAAAATAGAAGTATAGAAAGACGGCAGTAGTCAGTCTCTATGTCGGTCCGCCTTGGTCTCAGGAGGTGACACTGATTATGTCCTAATATGGACACCGTAGTGGTGGCAGAACGATGTAAAACAAGTACGACCTTAATGATGATGGTGAAGTAACACAGGTAGGTGACCATGAGACTGACCTTGATGATGATGAGAAGGTAACACAGGCAGGTGACCATGAGACTGACCTTGATGATGATGAGAAGGTAACACAGGCAGATGACCATGAGACTGACCTTGATGATGATAAGGTAACACAGGCAGATGACCATGAGACTGACCTTGATGATGATGAGAAGGTAACACAGGCAGATGACCATGAGACTGACCTTGATGATGATGAGAAGGTAACACAGGCAGATGACCATGAGACTGACCTTGATGATGATGAAGGTAACACAGGCAGATGACCATGAGACTGACCTTGATGATGATGAGAAGGTAACACAGGCAGATGACCATGAGACTGACCTTGATGATGATGATGAGAAGGTAACACAGGCAGATGACCATGAGACTGACCTTGATGATGATAAGGTAACACAGGCAGATGACCATGAGACTGACCTTGATGATGATGATGATAAGGTAACACAGGCAGATGACCATGAGACTGACCTTGATGATGATAAGGTAACACAGGCAGATGACCATGAGACTGACCTTGATGATGATGATGAGAAGGTAACACAGGCAGATGACCATGAGACTGACCTTGATGATGATGATGATAAGGTAACACAGGCAGATGACCATGAGACTGACCTTGATGATGATAAGGTAACACAGGCAGATGACCATGAGACTGACCTTGATGATGATGAGAAGGTAACACAGGCAGATGACCATGAGACTGACCTTGATGATGATGAGAAGGTAACACAGGCAGATGACCATGAGACTGACCTTGATGATGATGAGAAGGTAACACAGGCAGATGACCATGAGCGGGAGGAAGAAACCCAGGACGAAGGTGTAGAACATGAAGGCGGTGTAGTAGGCCTCCTCAGGCTCCGGCCACACGATGGTACAGAAGCAACTGTTGTGCTTGGTGATTAAACCGCTGTAGATTATGATAGGCAGGTTGACCAGGAGTGACACCCCCCACACCGCCAGGTTGATGGTCTTGGCCATACGTGGCTTGCGCCACTTGGTGGACCGGATGGGGTGCACAACGGCCAGGTAGCGGTCGATGCTCATGACCATAAGGCAGAAGATGGAGGTGAACTGGTTGAGTGAGTCCACGGTCATGACCACGCGGCACAGCACCGCACCGAATGGCCAGTGGACCAGCGCCAGCTGAATGGCGATGAACGGTAACCCCAACATGAACAGAACATCTGCGACTGCCAAATTCATGATGTAAATATTCGTGACCGTCTTCATCTTGGCGTAGCGCAGGATGACGTAGATCACAAGGGCGTTGCCACAGAGACCGATACCACACACCAGGAAGTAGAGGAAGGTGATGACCATGGTGCTGGTCTGGTTGAACGTGTTGTCACCCGTATAGGTACCATTGGGTTCCGTTGACTCGTTGCCCAGAATAAAGCTGTCGTACATCAGGGGTTCTTCGGTTAGGTTGGGGAGCGAGGAGGGGAACACCCAGGAGTCCATGGTGGCACTGGTTCCTCAATGTCTCTCAGATAGCCAAGTAACTCGGACTATGACATCCCACCTGCATGGATGGAAGAAAATAACAGAATCAATGTGGTGCCTCCCAGAATCAATGTGGCCTCTCGCACTCTCTCAGTCTCTTTCTCTAGGGAACAAACATTTTTGAAAGGCCTCACAAAATATAACAGCACACAGTTACGAAATATAAATGTACATTTACTCTCTGTTCCCCTCCCCCTCAGATTTTAATTGTTTCTAATCTTACTTTCTTTTGTCCCTAATGAACCTCAAAGAACATTGCAGTTCTTGTTTTTCTAAGTTGAGGTTACTTGGGGTAAATTGTTTTGGATTTCCAAGTCCCTCTGTTTAGCACCCTTTTTGTCCAAGCTCAGTTTAAACACGTTTGATAATATTAGCTTATTATATTAGCAATAACTAGAGGTGGGAAAAGTATCCAATTGTCATACTTGAGTAAAAGTAAAGATACCTTAATAGAAAATGACTCAAGTGAAAGTCACCCAATGAAATATTACTTGAGTTAATGTCTAAAAGTATTTGGTTATAAATATACTTACGTAGGAAGAGTAAATGTAATTGCTCAAATATACTTAACTTATACTTTTATTTCAAATTCCTTATATAATTAAACAGACATCATTTTGTTTTTTTTTCTGGATAACCAGGGTCACACTCCAAGACAGACATCATTTACAAACAAAGCATGTGTTTAGTGAGTCTGCCAGATCAGGATGACCAGGGATGTTCTTTTGATGAGTGTGGGAATTGTTCTGTCCTGCTAAGCATTCAAAATGCAATGAGACTTTTTGGGTTTCATGGAGTAAAAAGTACATTATTTTCTTTAGGAATGTAGTTAAGTAAAAGTAGTCAAAAATATAAATAGTCAAGTACAGATACCTTAAAGAACTACTTAAGTAGTACTTTAAAGTAGTTTTACTTGAGTACTTTACACCACTGACTATAACAATATGAAGACTATTGTGATTGTCTACAAATGCTTAAGTGTAGACTGTAGCATAACTAAAAGTGATTGTCTTTCCAGACAATGCAGGTAATTCTGCCCCCCTCAGCTCCGAGGATGGCACATGCCGTTGACTGAATTGATTAGGATGTTAATGAGTGTGCCACGCTTGTGCTGTTGCAATAAAACTATGCTCATCACAGACTACTGTAATAATAACCTGTCTCAAACCAGGAAGAGATGGGATGGCTTTTGAAACCACACAGACAGGCTGACCTGGTTTAAATACTATTTGAAATACTTTACCTGGGCTTGATTGAGCTTGCCTGGCGTAATGGAACCAATGAAACAGTCCCAGAACTGTAAACCCCACACCTCTGGCACTCCAGACAGACTCAATCAAACACTCAAAGAACACATACTATTTGAACCCAGGTCTGGCACACAGGGCAGCTTGCTCTCCCCCACCTCCAATGCATTGGGTATATATTTACTAATGTCCTTATGTAACTTGGTAACCACTGTGTAACCTGTGTTACAATCCCACTTCAGACCATTGGTTCCTGGGGCCTCATTTGTAAGCCCTGCATACATAAATAATCGTTGCCGGTATGGGCAGGCTACAGTATTGACGTGCAATAGGAGCGCGACATCATTACCTATTTCATCTCAGAGCCTATACCAAGGCTGGACATACAGTATAAACCCAATAATCTGTTGATAAACTAAATATTGAACAACAATGTCATTTGCATGCAGTGGCCAAATGGCAATAGTTCCACATTATACAGGAAATAAGGGGCGTTATTGTCACTATAAAAGGTGAATGGAGGCGTCTTCCAGGCAGAGGTTTAATGCTCGTTCAGGCGCACACAGTTTTATGACAGGCCTGATGTATAACAGGAAACATGCAATGTATGGCTTGTGCCACGTTTATACATCTCAATATTATTGTAAGTGCACAGACTTTTCAGAAATGGCATATGCAGAAATTGAGTGTGAAATGTACATAACATTATAAATGAGGACCCTGGCCCTGGAGGTGTCTGTTGAGAGAGAGACTCTTGGTTGGCTGGTTCAGCTGCAGCCTCTGTCTACAGTCAGCCTGTGGTAATCAGTACTGGGTAAGCCCCATGATCTTCGAAAATTGATGGGGATGGACCTATATCCTGTCCACGAATGCATAGGCATCATGCTCCATTAAAGCCCATTAACCGAGGGCACATGTCCCCTGATTTGGATCCCATTTGGGATAAAATATACAGAGCCTTCAGAAAGTATTCAAACCCTTTGACTTTATCCACATTTTGTTGTGTTACAGCCTGAATATAAAATTGATTAAATGTAGGTTTCTTTTTACAAATGAAAGCTCAAATGTCTTGAGTCAATAAGTATTCAACCCGTTTGTTATGGCAAAAAAGCAGGCATTGAATATCCCTTTGAGCATGGTGACATCATTAATTACACTTTGGAGGGTCTATCTATACACCCAGTCACTACAAAGATACAGGCGTCCATCCTAACTCTGTTGCCAGAGAGGAAGAAACCGCTCAGGGATTTCACCATGAGGCCAATCGTGATTTAAAACAGTTACAGAGTTTAATGGCTGTGATAGGAGAAAACTGAGGATGGATCAACAACATTGTAGTTACCAACATAACACATCACTGAGTATCACTTCATATTTTCAAGCATGGTGGTGGTTGCATCATGTAATGGGTATGCTTGTCATCGGCAAGGACTAGGGAGTTTTTTTAGGATAAAAATAAACAGAATAGAGCTAAGCACAGGCAAAATTCTAGTGGAAAACCTACAGGCAAAATATACACTGCCGTTGCCTATCAAAATGACATTGAAAGTTCCTGAGTGGTCTAGTTACAGTTTAGACTTGAATTGGCTTGAAAATCTTTGGCAAGACTTGGAAATGGCTGTCTAGCAAGGATCAACTACCAACTTCACAGAACTTGAAGAATTTAAAAAAGAATAATGTGAAAATGTTGAACAATCCAGGTGTGCAAAGCTCTTAGAGACTTACCCAGAAAGACTCACAGCTGTAATTGCTCTTAGAGACTTACCCAGAAAGACTCACAGCTGTAATTGCTCTTAGAGACTTACCCAGAAAGACTCACAGCTGTAATTGCTCTTAGAGACTTACCCAGAAAGACTCACAGCTGTAATTGCTTCCAGAGGTAATTCTAACATGTATTGACTCAGGTGGTTTAACACTTATCTAATCAAGATATATATTACTGTATTATTATATATATATTTATTTATTTATTTTTTACAAATGTTGGAATTGTTCTTCCACTTTGACATTACAGAGTATCTTTTGTAGATCATTGACAGTAAATGACAATTTAATCCATTGAATCCCTCTTTGAAACAATAAAAGTCAAGGGGTTTGAATACTTTCCCGAAGGCACTGTATAATTCATTGTTTCACAGAGAATATGTTTAAATATATTGAATTGGGCCATCACTGCCCACACAAAAGCATTAGTGAGGGACTTGAGTCATGACATCTCTGTAGGAGGGCCCAGTTGTTTATGCACTCAGTCATTGGTTTCACAGCATGTTGGGTACTTCTTTTACCATTCAGCCTTAAAGGCCCTTATCAAGTGTAATCACACAGCAGATTAAAAGCTGCAACAGTAGGGCCCTGGTGTGTGTATGGAGAGCTTCCCTTGGAATTCTCTCTCCTTTTAAATACAAAATGGAACCGCTTCAGTTCTGCCTTTTATCACAAGTCTGAGTACAGGTTTCCAGCTAATTTATGTTGTCATGTCTGCTAGTCTAGCACACTGCAACACACACACACACACACATATTTTTTAATATATGTTTTTATTTCACCTTTATTTAACCAGGTAGGCCAGTTGAGAACACCTTTATTTAACCAGGTAGGCCAGTTGAGAACACCTTTATTTAACCAGGTAGGCCAGTTGAGAACACCTTTATTTAACCAGGTAGGCCAGTTGAGAACACCTTTATTTAACCAGGTAGGCCAGTTGAGAACACCTTTATTTAACCAGGTAGGCCAGTTGAGAACACCTTTATTTAACCAGGTAGGCCAGTTGAGAACACCTTTATTTAACCAGGTAGGCCAGTTGAGAACACCTTTATTTAACCAGGTCGGCCAGTTGAGAACACCTTTATTTAACCAGGTAGGCCAGTTGAGAACACCTTTATTTAAACCAGGTAGGCCAGTTGAGAATAAGTTCTCATTTACAACTGCGACCTGGCCAAGATAAAGCAAAGCAGTTCGACACGTTCTCATTTACAACTGCGACCTGGCCAAGATAAAGCAAAGCAGTTCGACACAAACAACACAGAGTTACACATGGAATAAACAAACAGAGTCAATAATAGGAAAATCTATATACAGCATGTGCAAATGAGGTAGGATAAGAGAGGTAAGGCAATAAATAGGCCATGGTGGCGAAGTAATTTCAATATAGCAATTAAACACTGGAATGGTAGGATGTGCAGAAGATGAATGTGCAAGTAGTGATACTGGGGAGCAAAGGAGCAAGATAAATAAATAAATAAATAAATACAGTATGGGGGAGGAGGTAGATTGGATGGCCTATTTACAGATGAGCTATGTGCAGTGATCTGTGAGCTGCTCTGACAGCTGGTTCTTAAAGCTAGTGAGCGAGGTAAGAGTCTCCAGCTTTAGAGATTCTTGCAGTTCGTTCCAGTCATTGGCACACACACACGTATGCATGGACACACACACACACACACACACACACACACACACACACACACACACACACACACACACACACACACACACACACACACACACACACACACACACACACACATACCATAGGGAAGGCATTCAGTCAACTCCCCAGTCACAGCCCCCTTCCTGAGAAGTGCTTGTCCTTCACTTGATACTAGACTATAGTCTTCCCTCAGTAAATAACAACCCAAAGGTTACTCCTCTACACTGTTATAGAAAACGTGTATTTATTAGGGGGTGGGAATGAATGCAAATTAGTATGTAAATGATTCCCGCCTATGTAATTGAAAGAAAGGAAGGACTGCGGCACCAAAATCAGTGAGCCGTGACAGAGTCAAATTAGAGTGCAGTTCGGTGTCAGCACGTAGTGGGAGGGATGCCCCCTGCCAACCTGAGATAATATCAACATCATAACATGTTTCATTATTCCAATTTGTCATTGCACCTCCTGCACAGTGAAAGCTGCCTCGGAGGCGTCTGAGATATGGGTATTGTTGTGTTAAATAAGCAACACCAGATACGAGGGAGGAGGGAGGGGTATTTGGGATGTTGAAAACAAAACAGTAAAACAGATGATGACATTGCCTGGGCCACGTGTCCATGTGTTAGTCCCAAATAGAACCCTATTCCCTCCCTTTGTGCTGCACTACTTTGACCAGGGCCCATAGTGTCCACTGCCCATAGGGTGTCCACTGCCCATAGAGTGGCATTTGGGGCGCAGACCGTGGACTCCATTCTATCAGGTCCACGCTAGCTGACACCCACATAGCAGTTGTTTGGCAGTGTCAGAGGTGGAATTGCATTAGGGCCGTCAAATCCACAAGCGGCTCCCGGCATTATACCTAAAGCATTATCCCTAAAGCATTATCCCTAAAGCATTATCCCTGAAGCATTGTCCCTGAAGCATTATACATAAAGCATCATCCATAAAGCATTATACCTAAAGCATTATCCCTAAAGCATTATCCCTAAAGCATTATCCCTAAAGCATTATACCTAAAGCATTATCCCTAAAGCATTATCCATAAAGCATTATCCATAAAGCATTATACCTAAAGCATTATCCCTAAAGCATTATACATAAAGCATTATCCCTAAAGCATTATCCCAATATACATAAAGCATTATCCCTAAAGCATTATACATAAAGCATGATCCCTGAAGCATTATCCCTAAAGCATTATCCCTGAAGCAATATACATAAAGCATTAACCCTAAAGCATTATCCCTGAAGCATTGTCCCTGAAGCAATATACATAAAGCATTATCCCTGAAGCATTATCCCTAAAGCAGTATACCTAAAGCATTATCCCTAACGCATTATACATAAAGCATTATCCCTGAAGCATTATACATAAAGCATTATCCCTGAAGCATTATACATAAAGCGACAGTCGCATTAGAAGAAATCCAGCCTTGTAAGAAAACCTTGATTAGGCTGATAGAAATCCTCATTATTTTGTTTAATGAAAAGCTAGCTCGTCACTTACCGTGCCAGAGACAAAGAGAGTAGCCTAACAACTGAAACGGTTGCTATCAATGCACTAAATTCACAACACTACTATACACTGAAGCATTTCGCTACACTGGCAATAACATCTGCTAGATATGTGTATGTGACAAATAAACATTTGATTTGATTTGTACAAAACATTAGGAACAGCTGCTCTTTCCATGACATCGACTGACCAGGTGAAGCCAGGTAAAAGCTATGATCCCTTATTGATGTCACTTGTTAAATCCACTTCAATCAGTGTAGATAAAGGGGAGGGGACAGGTTAAAGAAGGATTTTTAAGCCTGTGTCAAGAACTGCAATACTGCTCGTTTTTCACACTCAACTGACACAACTGTGGGAAGCATTGGAGTCAGCATGGGCCAGCATCCGGGTGGAATGCTTTCAACACCTCGAAGAGTGCCCCACCAAATTGAGGCTGTTCTGAGGGCAAAGGGGGGTGCAACTCAATATTAGTACGGTGTTCCTAATGTTTTGTACACTCAGTGTATTTACCTATTATATCCTGCAACCCGAATGGGACCCTATTACCTACATAGTGCACCACTTTTGACCAGGACCCATAGGAAATAGGGTGCCATTTCAGATGCATGATGCAACATGTTTGCTCCATGTTTAGATGTACATTTTGGACTTGTTGAAATGAAGTTGGTGGGTTGATGTTGGCTCCTGAACTATGAATAGATGCACTGTACAGTATGTATTGAATGCAACATTGAGCAATTCGTCAACAAGTGGTTCAGTCTCAGTAGTCTGGATCTAAGCCTAGTGGTAGAATTGAAATATATAATGAAATAGAATAAAATGAAATAGAATAGAATTTAGAGAAGAATAGACTAGAAGAGCTCCTGTGGGTTGTTTAGAAACTAGATTCATTGTTCTGCCAGATTACTTCCCTCTGTCTTTTCAGGCACTGCCTCAATAGAATAGACAGCATGTGGGCTGATTGGCACCTGATAGAAAAAGAGGCTGAAATACGGGATGCAAATACAGCTGTCTGTGTCGGTCCCGAGCTCATTGGTGTGGAAAACTGTGAGGGGCCCAGTTGAAACAATGTTGATAGTTCGCTAGTGGACTGGACCCATAAATTAGAGTCCCCCCCAAAGTTTGACCCTTGTTGCATTCAGGGGAGCTCATGTCTCATTCCCTCCCTGTAATTCACACACTGCCAAGGACTGTAAAAATGTGACCTGATACGTCTCTGCTTGGCACTCAGCATTAAGGAGATAAGGAGGTATGAGATTTCGGGTAAGGCCCAGCCATAGACTAGCGTCCTGTCCATGAGGTTACTCAAGCTGCCTCACGCTACAGAAGCAGGAGATAGGCTCTTGCTCCAAGGCGTTCTGGGCCAGCTCGCATAAACCAAGGCTGTCTTAATGCTTTACAGTGTATTGATTTAGAATATAATAAAATAGAATGTGTGGGCTGAACCTCCACCTGATAGATTGAAATCTTGTTCCGAAACATTACTCCTGTATCTCTTCAGGCTCAATGCTTTATATTGCTTTGGTTTAGAATATAATATAATAGATTTCTGTTCAGGCACCTGATAGATTGTCTGCCAGTTTACACCACTTTCTCTTCACTGGCTGGGTCAACGCTTTACATTGCTTTGGTTTAGAATAGACCACATGAGTGCTGTTCAGGCACTACCTGACCGATTTCTACCTTGTTCTGACAGTTTACATTGCTTTGGTTTAGAATAGACCACATGAGTGCTGTTCAGGCACTACCTGACAGATTTCTACCTTGTTCTGACAGTTTACTCTGCTCTGTCTTTTGAAGCACTGGATCCTTACATGTTATGATTATTATTTATTTATTTTAAATTAAACCTTTATTTAACTTGGCAAATCAGTTAAGAACAAATTCTTATTTACAACGACGGCCTAGGAACAGTGGGTTAACTGCCTTGTTTATGGGCAGAATGACAGATCTTTACCTTGTCAGCTCAGGGGATTTGATCTAGCAACCTTTCAGTTACTGGCCCAAACCTCTAACCACTAGGCTACCTGCCGCCCCTTATGTCGTATTCTAACTCAACGCACTGTAGAGCACTGGCACGATGCACCTGATAGCTTGCCATCTTGTTCTGCCAGCTTACTCCGCTCTGTCTTTTCAGGCACACAGTAACTCTGTCACCAACGTTTAGCGCAGTGATTTAAAGGGCTGTGTGGGAAATCTGGAGTAGACGATAAGGAGCTACTCATCTGTTTGTTCTTGCAGCAACAGACCCTGTTGAGCCGATGATCAGAACATTCAAATCCACGTTACCACAGATAGTGGTCGGGGATTGGAACCATCAAAATTGAAATACGCGCAACATGAAAGAGTTAATCCAATGACAGTTATCTGATAAAATAGTGTCATACATCACCCAGTCTATGAATGTGACAATACGTTTGAAAAACTAAGTAGAGTAAAGCGATAGTAGGATTTGAAGCTTAAATATTTAATCAACATTTCAATAACATCAACACACATGATGTCCCTTGTGTTTCTTTACCATGATGACTGAATAATAATTATAGACTAGATCATTTTTTCATACACCTAAACTGACAGAAAATGTCAGTTGGAAAATTGCAAGACCCGATATAACATTGCATTAAGATAATGACACATTTCTATATTTTCCTTACCTTTAAAATCGATTAAATATAATCCAATGTAAAACTTTATTCCGTTTATCTGAGTTCAATGGGTCTTCATTTCCCACCATGAAACATTCTCAAACACCTCTCCAATACGTTCAGCCGAAACGAGGTTTGACAGCTCTGCCATTTGAATTCACCTTCCAAAATAAACAACCTTTGATAATTTGCCATCATGCTGAAATAAGTTATACAAAAGATCGAGATCATTGAAAATTTGTCTACGCAAGAAAATGAATAAATGTATGTGGCACGACTCTGCGTCTGGCTACATGGTAAGGTGCGCACAGAGAATGCCTTGAGTGAAAAGGGCCGGATAGAGTGGAGATGCGGAGCGCGCGCAGCTTGTATTAGCTACTCACAGCTTGTAATGACAGACACCGGGTAGAGACCTCGTACAGGGCTGTTGCTGTTGCTTGCTACTGTTCTCCAGCCCGAAACACAGATGGAGTTACTGGTCCATTATTTCCCCGTTCCTTCTCAGTTTCCTCCCATTTAATAAAATAAAAGCATGCAGTAACCTCGTTGTCACCAGGCTATTACGTTAGGACTGAGCCAGCACACTACGAAAAGATGAAGGTGGTTAGTGAGCTGAAGCCTTGTTTACCTCCGGTCTTCATTTGAGTTGTGAGATTAAACATAATTATTGGAAATGTCATGATTTATTGATTATAGGCGTATATAACATCAAGTAATATTTGGACCAAATGTATTGAAAATGATAGTCAAATCAAATCAAATCAAATGTATTTATATAGCCCTTCGTATCAGCTGATATCTCAAAGTGCTGTACAGAAACCCAGCCTAAAACCCCAAACAGCAAGCAATGCAGGTGTAGAAGGACGGTGGCTAGGAAAAACTCCCTAGAAAGGCCAAAACCTAGGAAGAAACCTAGAGAGGATCCAGGGTATGAGGGGTGGCCAGTCCTCTTCTGGCTGTGCCGGGTGGAGATTATAACAGAACATGGCCAAGATGTTCAAATGTTCATAAATGACCAGCATGGTCGTATAATAATAAGGCAGAACAGTTGTTATGTTAGCATAATTATTAGAGCTAAATTATGCCAGATACCTCTTGTATTTTTGCTGTGCAGCCTATGACAAAACATACTGTTCATTCGAAATGGATTGTGAAAGTAGCCAACCAGTAGCCAACCAGTGGGGTAGAGGAGGGGACATGAGACACCATACCAGCGTCACACATAGCTTTGAGTGGACGAGAACCACGTTATTCACACAGTTGCGTTTACCCTTCGGTTCATCGACAGCTTCCAATCGCAAAGGAAGACAAAACAACATGCAGCAGACAGACAACCGTTACCTTTGGCATAAAAAGAACTGCAACCACTGTTCTGCCTGCCGTCATGCTGACCTGTTGCACTCCCATGAGCATAGTTTGTTATGCAGACCTGGGTTCAAAGACTATTCGAAATCATTTAAAATACTCTAGGGTTTGATTCAGCTTGCCTGACACAATGGAACCAATAGCAAGTCCCCCAAAATTCAGAACTCTTGGAAGGCAGAAAAAAAGCCCAAAAAAAAGGTAAGTGTTAAAAATATTTGTAATAGTATTTGAACCCTGGTATGAAACTGTGAGGAACAGGAATTATTGTGTAACAGATTAAACTACCATGTCCTTTCTTCTAATGTTTTGTGACCAGGGGGAAGAGTCAAAGTGAGTCCCAAATAGCACCCTATTCACATAGCCGCGGGAAGTAGGGTTGCTGCGGGACCCCTGAAAAATCTGAATATATAAATATATATATTATGATAATTTTTTTCTCTCACAAAAGTAGTGCACTGCGCCTTTACTAGTCCTGTATTAGAGGATCGATATAGCTGTCTGTAGCGTTCTTACTGTCTGTAGCGTTCTTACTTGCTGTAGCGTTCTGACTTACGTCATTCGTGCTGCTGGCACTCTTTGGACATGATCCTTGCCATCCTACAGAGTGTAAGCCAGTCAGCGGACATTCCGGGGGGGTTGTATCTGTGACACTGCAGATAAAAGCCATGTCTGTGTGTGTCAACCTGAATCCTGCCTCTTCTCCCCTCACCATTCACATTAGATAACCACAGACTTCTAAATGGCTGTTTTCCTTGAAATCCCCACCATTCCTTCTTCCATTTAATTGACACACACTGGTTGAATCCATGTTGTTTTCACATAATTTCAATGAAGTTACATTGGCAAGAGAAAGTATGAGAACCCATGTACACATGCACAGTGTGGGAAAAGGGTGTACACATGGGTAGGGTGGGAAAAGTATGTGAACCCATGTACACATGCACAGTGTAGGGTGGGAAAAGTATGTGAACCCATGTACACATGCACAGTGTAGGGTGGGAAAAGTATGTGAACCCATGTACACATGCACAGTGTAGGGTGGGAAAAGTATGTGAACCCATGTACACATGCACAGTGTAGGGTGGGAAAAGTATGAACCCATGAACCCATGTACACATGCACATGCACAGTGTAGGGTGGGAAAAGTATGTGAACCCATGTACACATGCACAGTGTAGGGTGGGAAAAGTATGTGAACCCATGTACACATGCACAGTGTAGGGTGGGAAAAGTATGTGAACCCATGTACACATGCACAGTGTAGGGTGGGAAAAGTATGTGAACCCATGTACACATGCACAGTGTAGGGTGGGAAAAGTATGTGAACCCATGTACACATGCACAGTGTAGGGTGGGAAAAGTATGTGAACCCATGTACACATGCACATGTGTAGGGTGGGAAAAGTATGTGAACCCATGTACACATGCACAGTGTAGGGTGGGTGAACCCATGGAAAACATGCACAGTGTATGGGTGAACCCATGTACACATGCACAGTGTAGGGTGGGAAAAGTATGTGAACCCATGTACACATGCACAGTGTAGGGTGGGAAAAATGTGAACCCTTTGGAATGACCATGCACAGTGTAGGGTGGGAAACCCATGTGAACCCATGTACATGCACAGTGTAGGGTGGGAAAAGTATGTGAACCCATGTACACATGCACAGTGTAGGGTGGGAAAAGTATGTGAACCCATGTACACATGCACAGTGTAGGGTGGGAAAAGTATGTGAACCCATGTACACATGCAGTGTAGGGTGGGAAAAGTATGTGAGCCCTTGCATTTACCCTCCTTTGGCAGCAATACACTCAAACAAATGTTTTCTGTAGTTGCGGATCAGACCTGAAAAACGGTCAGGAGGAATTTTGGACCATTCATCTTTACAAAACTGTTTCAGTTCAACAATATTCTTAACATGTCTGTTGAAAACCGCTCTCGAGGTCATGCCACAGCATCTTAAATCGGGTTGAGGTCAGGACTCTGACTGGGCCACTAGAAGACGTATTTTCTTCTGTTGAAGCCAATCTATTGTTGATTTACTTCTGTGTTTTGGGTTGTTTTCCTCCTGTTGCATCACCCAACTTCTGTTGAGCTTCAATTGGCAGACAGCCTTAAATTCTCCTGTAAAATGTCTTGATAAACTTGGGAATTACTTTTTCCATCGATGATAGCAGCTGTCCAGGCCCTGAGGCAGCAAAGCAGCCCCGAACCATGATGCTCCCTCCACCATACTTTAAATCAAATCAAATCTCATTTTCGTACATCAGCTGATATCTCTAAGTGCTGTACAGAAACCCTACCTAAAACCCCAAACAGCAAGCAATGCAGGTGTAGAAGCACGGTGGCTAGGAAAAACTCCCTAGAAAGGCCAAAACCTAGGAAGAAACCTAGAGAGGAATCAGGCTATGAGGGGTGGCCAGTCCTCTTCTGGCTGTGCCGGGTGGAAATTATATAACAGAACATGGCCAAGATGTTCAAATGTTCATAAATGACCGGCATGGTCAAATAATAATAATCACAGTAGTTGTTGAGGGTGCAGCAAGTCAGCACCTCAGGAGTAAATGTCAGTTGGCTTTTCATAGCTGATCATTAACAGTATCTCTACCGCTCCTGCTGTCTCTAAAGAGTTGAACAGGTCAGGATTCCATAGCCGCAGGCAGAACAGTTGAAACTGGAGCAGCAGCACGGCCAGGTGGACTGGGGACATCAAGGAGCCATCATGCCTGGTAGTCCTGAGGCATGGTCCTAGGGCTCAGGTCCTCCGAGAGAAAGAAAGAAAGACAGAATTAGAGAGAATTAGAGAGAGCATACTTAAACTTTACAGTTGGGATGAGGTTTTGATGTTGGTGTGCTGTGCCTTTTTTTCTCCACACATAGAGTTGTGTGTTCCTTCCAAACAACTCAATTTAGTTTAATCTGTCCACAGAATATTTTGCCAGAAGTGCTGTGGAACATCCAGGTGCTCTTTTGCGAAATTCAGATGTGCAACAATGTTTTTTTTTGGACAGCAGTGTTTAGTGTTTAACGTATCATAGACTTGTCATCAGAGACGTTAGCATGTTCCAGAGATTTCTATACGTCTTTAGCTGACACTCAAGGATTCTTCTTAACCTCATTGAACATTCTGCGCTGTGCTCTTGCAGTCATCTTTGCAGGACGGCCACTCCTAGGGAGAGTAGCAACAGTGCTGAACTTTCTCCATTTATAGACAATTTGTCTTACCGTGGACTGATGAACATTAAGGCTTTTAGAGATATGTTATAACCCTTTCTAGTTTTATGCAAGTCAACAATTCTTAATCTTAGGTCTTCTGAGATCTCTTTCGTTCGAGGCATGGTTCACATCAGGCAATGCTTCTTGTGAATAGCAAACGCAAATTTTGTGACTATTTTTTTTATAGGGCAAGGCAGCTCTAACCAACATCTCCAATCTCGTCTCACTGATTGGACTCCAGGTTAGTTGACTCCTGACTCCAATTATCTTTTGGAGAAGTCATTAGCCTGGGGGTTCACATACTTTTACCAACCTACACTGTGAATGTTTAAACGATGTATTCAATACAGACAAGAAAAATACAATAATGTTTTTATTAGTTTAAGCACACTGTGTTCGTCTATTGTTGTGACTAAGATGAAGATCAGTTCAAAATTTCTGACTAATTTATGCAGAAATCCAGGTAATTCCAAAGGGTTCACATACTTTTTCTTGCCACTTATTGAACCAACTTGGTTTTGAAATGTGAAAATTGACGTCTGTACCCAGAATCACTTGAATCACTTGGAGAATTGTCTAATTGCCTTTTAAAATAAATAGCTTATACCTGAAATGAAATGAAATTGTCTGTCTGTTTCACATTTGGAGATAGTGTTTCCTGTTGTGATTGATATTCAGTGGGGTTGTAAGTCAGCCAGGACAAGGGCATCATCTGCTGAATGACTTGGCAACAAGCTGACTCTCTTTGCATCCCAAATGGCACTTTATTCCCTATTTAGTGCACTCCTTTTGACCATGGCCCACAGGGAATAGGGTGCATCTGTCTCTCTCTGACCATGTTGATCTGATTGATTTCACTTTTGCCATCTGGCCCTACAGCAGAGCTCTTTGTATTCACTGGATCACAAGATGAAGAGTGTCTGAGTGGGAATATGGAGTTTTTCTGCTGTTCCCTTCCTTCTTACAAAAGACGGGGATGAGATGGACGAGAGTATGAGTGATAATGGTTCCTCTGTGTGTGTGTGTGTGTGTGTGTGTGTGTGTGTGTGTGTGTGTGTGTGTGTGTGTGTGTGTGTGTGTGTGTGTGTGTGTGTGTGTGTGTGTGTGTGTGTGTGTGTGTGTGTGTGTGTAATAGTGAATATAATGTTATTCTGCTGTTCTTTCCCTTCTTTCTCATAAACAAGGGGGATGAGAGAGACATGAGTCGGGGTAGTAATAACGCTTCCTCAGGGCTTCAATAAAAGGCTCTGTGGGTGAGGAGGAAGTGGAACTAATCTCAGTGTCTAAAAAGTGTATCTTCCACTGTTGCTTGTAGCCACAGAGTATCCACTTTACAGGGTGGTTTCTGGGAGCCCTGTTGAACCAAAAATGAAGAAAGTGCTTTCATATCCAGAAATATACAAACTGTTCTAAAGGGGAGAGTGGAGGAGAGGAGAGAGGAGTGTGCTGGTTTGTCACGAGCATTGTGTTTAGTATGAAGTAGTGCTGTTCTTAATAGAAGATATGGAAAAACCCATAACACACACTAATACACACAGACACACTGGTCAGCATTGTCTCATCTCCCATGGAGCTGCTTAATAAATGTGGTATGGTTTGATGTTCCTAATGACACACTCCACTCAGCATATGAAAGGTTGAGGTCCACGCCCAGTGTGGTATTGAACTATTTGAGTCCTTTCCAGGTATTGTATAACACACCCTACACTCACACTAAGGGCCTTCCAGTACTGGGTCATGTTCATTATGCACCAAACGGAAGAAAATGGACTGAAACAGGGAGGGGACGACCTGGACTTGTCCAATAAAAAAAAAAATCATGTTCATTTTCCATTGCAAGCAACAACAAAAAAATCAGTTGTGTGCCCTATCTATCCAGGCACAGATTTAGTCTCACAGGTACACACTGACTGACTGCATCTCAGTAGGAACAGAGGCTCTCTCACAGGTACACACTGACTGACTGCATCTCTGTAGGAACAGAGGCTCTCTCACTGGTACACACTGACTGACTGCATCTCAGTAGGAACAGAGGCTCTCTCACTGGTACACACTGACTGACTGCATCTCTGTAGGAACAGAGGCTCTCTCACTGGTACACACTGACTGACTGCATCTAGGAACAGAGGCTAGGAACACTGACTGACTGCATCTCTGTAGGAACAGAGGCTCTCTCACTGGTACACACTGACTGACTGCATCTCTGTAGGAACAGAGGCTCTCTCACTGGTACACACTGACTGACTGCATCTCTGTAGGAACAGAGGCTCTCTCACTGGTACACACTGACTGACTGCATCTCTGTAGGAACAGAGGCTCTCTCACAGGTACACACTGACTGACTGCATCTCTGTAGGAACAGAGGCTCTCTCACTGGTACACACTGACTGACTGCATCTCTGTAGGAACAGAGGCTCTCTCACTGGTACACACTGACTGACTGCATCTCTGTAGGAACAGAGGCTCTCTCACTGGTACACACTGACTGACTGCATCTCTGTAGGAACAGAGGCTCTCTCACTGACTGACTGCATCTCTGTAGGAACAGAGGCTCTCTCACTGGTACACACTGACTGACTGCATCTCTGTAGGAACAGAGGCTCTCTCACTGGTACACACTGACTGACTGCATCTCAATAGGAACATCTCTGTAGGAACAGAACAGAGGCTCTCTCACTGGTACACACTGACTGACTGCATCTCTGTAGGAACAGAGGCTCTCTCACTGGTACACACTGACTGACTGCATCTCTGTAGGAACAGAGGCTCTCTCACTGGTACACACTGACTGACTGCATCTCTGTAGCATCTCTGTAGGCCTCAACAGAGGCTCTCTCACTGGTACACACTGACTGACTGCATCTCTGTAGGAACAGAGGCTCTCTCACTGGTACACACTGACTGACTGCATCTCTGTAGGAACAGAGGCTCTCTCACTGGTACACACTGACTGACTGCATCTCTGTAGGAACAGAGGCTCACTCACTGGTAGGAACAGACACTGGTACACACTGACTGCATCTCATCTCACTGGTACACACTAGGAACAGAGGCTCTCTCACTGGTACACACTGACTGACTGCATCTCTGTAGGAACAGAGGCTCTCTCACTGGTACACACTGACTGACTGCATCTCTGTAGGAACAGAGGCTCTCTAGGAACAGACTGACTGCATCTCTCTAGGAACACTGGTACACACTGACTGACTGCATCTCTGTAGGAACAGAGGCTCTCTCACTGGTACACACTGACTGACTGCATCTCAATAGGAACAGAGGCTCTCTCACTGGTACACACTGACTGACTGCATCTCTGTAGGAACAGAGGCTCTCTCACTGGTACACACTGACTGACTGCATCTCAATAGGAACAGAGGCTCTCTCACTGGACTGCATCTCTGTAGGAACACACTGACTGACTGCATCTCTGTAGGAACAGAGGCTCTCTCAGAGGTACACACTGACTGACTGCACTGGTACTGGTACACACTGACTGACTGCATCTCAATAGGAACAGAGGCTCTCTCACTGGTACACACTGACTGACTGCATCTCTGTAGGAACAGAGGCTCTCTCACTGGTACACACTGACTGACTGCATCTAGGAACAGAGGCTCTCTCACTGGTACACACTGGAACAGAGGCTCTCTCACAGGTACACACTGACTGACTGCATCTCTGTAGGAACAGAGGCTCTCTCACTGGTACACACTGACTGACTGCATCTCTGTAGGAACAGAGGCTCTCTCACTGGTACACACTGACTGACTGCATCTCTGTAGGAACAGAGGCTCTCTCACTGGTACACACTGACTGACTGCATCTCTGTAGGAACAGAGGCTCTCTCACTGGTACACACTGACTGACTGCATCTCAATAGGAACAGAGGCTCTCTCACTGGTACACACTGACTGACTGCATCTCTGTAGGAACAGAGGCTCTCTCACTGGTACACACTGACTGACTGCATCTCTGTAGGAACAGAGGCTCTCTCACTGAGGCTCTCTCACTGGTACACACTGACTGACTGCATCTCTGTAGGAACAGAGGCTCTCTCACTGGTACACACTGACTGACTGCATCTCAATAGGAACAGAGGCTCTCTCACTGGTACACACTGACTGACTGCATCTCAATAGGAACAGAGGCTCTCTCACTGGTACACACTGACTGACTGCATCTCTGTAGGAACAGAGGCTCTCTCACTGGTACACACTGACTGACTGCATCTCAATAGGAACAGAGGCTCTATCACTGGTACACACTGACTGACTGCATCTCAATAGGAACAGAGGCTCTCTCACTGGTACACTGACTGACTGCACTGAACATCTGGTACACACTGACTGCAGGAACAGAGGCTCTCTCACTGGTACACACTGACTGACTGCATCTCTGTACTGAACATCTCTGTAGGAACAGAGGCTCTCTCACTGGTACACACTGACTGACTGCATCTCTGTAGGAACAGAGGCTCTCTCACTGGTACACACTGACTGACTGCACTGACACTGACTGATCTCTGTATGAACAGAAGCTCTCTCACTGGTACACACTGACTGACTGCATCTCAATAGGAACAGAGGCTCTCTCACTGGTACACACTGACCTGACTTCATCTCTGTAGGAACAGAGGCTCTCTCACAGGTACACACTGACTGACTGCATCTCTGTAGGAACAGAGGGCTCTCTCACTGCATGGTACACACTGGTACACACTGACTGCATCTCAATAGGAACAGAGGCTCTAGGAACATCCACTGGTACACACTGACTGACTGCATCTCAATAGGAACAGAGGCTCTCTCACTGGTACACACTGACTGACTGCATCTCTGTAGGAACAGAGGCTCTCTCAGGACACTGACTGACTGCATCTCTCTCTCACTGGTACACACTGACTGACTGCATCTCTGTAGGAACAGAGGCTCTCTCACTGGTACACACTGACTGACTGCATCTGTAGGAACAGAGGCTCTCTCACTGGTACACACTGACTGACTGCATCTCTGTAGGAACAGAGGCTCTCTCACTGGTACACACTGACTGACTGCATCTCTAGGAACAGAGGCTCTCTCAGGAACAGACTGCTCTCCACTGGTACACACTGACTGACTGAATCTCAATAGGAACAGAGGCTCTCTCACAGGTACACACTGACTGACTGCATCTCTGTAGGAACAGAGGCTCTCTCACTGGTACACACTGACTGACTGCATCTCAATAGGAACAGAGGCTCTCTCACTGGTACACACTGACTGACTGCATCTCTGTAGGAACAGAGGCTCTCTCACTGGTACACACTGACTGACTGCATCTCTGTAGGAACAGAAGCTCTCTCACTGGTACACACTGACTGACTGCATCTCTGTAGGAACAGAGGCTCTCTCACTGGTACACACTGACTGACTGCATCTCTGTAGGAACAGAGGCTCTCTCACTGACTGACTGACTGCATCTCAATAGGAACAGACTGCTGTAGGAACAGAGGCTATCACTGGTACACACTGACTGACTGCATCTCAATAGGAACAGAGGAACAGAGGCTCTCTCACAGGTACACACTGACTGACTGCATCTCTGTAGGAACAGACTGACTGCTCTCTCACAGGTACACACTGACTGACTGCATCTCTGTAGGAACAGAGGCTCTCTCACTGGTACACACTGACTGACTGCATCTCAATAGGAACAGAGGCTCTATCACACTGGTACACACTGACTGACTGCATCTCAATAGGAACAGAGGCTCTCTCACTGGTACACACTGACACTGCATCTCTAGGAACAGACTGACTGGTACACATCTCTGATAGGAACAGAGGCTCTCTCACTGGTACACACTGACTGACTGCATCTCTGTAGGAACAGAGGCTCTCTCACAGGTACACACTGACTGACTGCATCTCTGTAGGAACAGAGGCTCTCTCACAGGTACACACTGACTGACTGCATCTCAATAGGAACAGATGCTCTATCCCTGGTACACACTGACTGACTGCATCTCAATAGGAACAGAGGCTCTATCCCTGGTACACACTGACTGACTGCATCTCAGTAGGAACAGAGGCTCTCTCACTGGTACACACTGACTGACTGCATCTCAGTAGTCTAAAATGTCTTCCTCTGCTCATCTCTTCTCCCTTTTTGTACTCTGACTTAAAGGAAAAGGGGGTAAATCCCCTGCCAGCCCTGATAACGTCTTCCTCAGGCACAGAGAGAGTTCTACGGGTGCCCAGCACCTGCCCTTCCGCCCTCCTATGAGAAAAGCCCTTTCAGATTGGTGGTGGTTTTTTATTATTACATTTTTATTTCCCTTTAAGTCTATTCTCTCTCTCTCTTCTTACTGAAATGAGTCTGCCATCAAACTAGCTCAATTCTAATTAGTCTAACTTGGAAAATTCCCACTCCCCTCTTCTCTGCCACCACATGAGAGCATGCGAGGCACTCCGCCTGCAGGCAGAAGCTACCGACATTGAACGGAATTGTAGAAGTGGCTCCCTTGTGAGTTACATGTGTCATCTCACTGTCAGGGACAGGGAAGGCTTCAATTATACTGTTTGTTAGGAGGCATAAGAGAAGATGTCAACAGCGGAATAAACTCCAATCACAGTTAAAGACTAGTTATATTTTTAAACAGCAGAGATAGCTAGCTAACTATCTGATTTCCAGCCTTTAGATTCACTACGATCAGATGATAGCCTACCTCTGAGCCGTTGGCTATAAGCTCACTTACAGTGGTATGAGTGTGATTTTGCAGAAAATAAAGGCCTATGTTTAAAAACAAATACATGTTTATATTTGGCATCAGATAATGAATGTAATACATTTAAGTCAACTTGTTTTTTTGACATGCCCTGCCCCCATTATTTCAGATCAGTACAGATGAATGAGAGGAGACAAGTAGAGGTAGCTATTCTAGAATATTAAGATGCACCTAGGTTCTTCTAGATGATGTTTGAAAGAAATAGGGCTATATTCATTAGCCAACGTGTTTTAAAGAAAATGAGAGTTGCAGATTTGGACATTTAGAAGCAACTGATGTGGTATGCTAAATAGTGTTTACTGAACCAAATGTTAATATATGTGCCTCATGTGCATTGCTTTGAAGAAGTCTCTGTGGTACTAGAGTGCTGTAGTCTGTACATTTCTGCTTTCATGCAGCATTCACAGCTGCAGCCCAATGGGGACTATAGAGTCAATACTAAACTCTGAGTCTGACCTAGTGTATCAGAGTAAAGTGCTATGGAGATGAGAGGTACGGAGATATGGGGGAAAGGAATGAAGAGACAGGGAGATAGGGAAGAGAAAGAGGGGAGAGGTAGGTAAGAGTGAGAGAACATACTCTTTTCCGTCCAGCTGCTACCTCCAGCGTTCCTGTATCCAACCTTTAATTGCCCAGGGGGAGACCCTCTCCCCGGTGCTCTGGGCCTGAGTGCTTTATTAGTCTTTGTAGAATCCATGACAACACAACCGTCTTTGGGACATAAAACCAAATCAAATTTTATTTGTCACATGCTAGACTGACAGTGAAGTTGTAACGGTTGTCATGGGTGGAAGAAGGAGATGACCAAAGTGCAGCGTGGTTAGTGACAACCGAAACAGTTCTATCTGGTGCAGACACACAAAGACTGAAAATAACCACCCACAAAACACAAAGGAAAACAGGCTACCTAAATATGGTTCTCAATCAGGGACAACGATAGACAGCTGCCTCTGATTGAGAACCATATCAGGCCAAACACAGAAACAGAAAATATAGAAAAACTAACATAGACTGCCCACCCCAACTCACGCCCTGACCATACTAAATAAAGACAAAACCAAGGAATAAAGGTCAGAACGTGACAGGAGTGCTTACTTACGGGCCCTTCCCAACAATTCAGAGAAGCATCATTTATCAGCAACCCGTACAACCCGTACAACCTGTACAACCTGTACAACCTGTACAACCTGTACAACCCGTACAACCCGTACAACCCGTACAACCTGTACAACCTGTACAACCCGTACAACCTGTACAACCCGTACAACCCGTACAACCTGTACAACCTGTACAACCTGTACAACCTGTACAACCCGTACAACCTGTACAACCTGTACAACCTGTACAACCTGTACAACCCGTACAACCTGTACAACCCGTACAACCTGTACAACCTGTACAACCTGTACAACCCGTACAACCTGTACAACCCTGTACAACGGCAGCGATCAAATGCAGCGCCATTCTATAAACAACATGTGATGTGTGTGATATCATTTGCAATGTCTTTTGCACCAGGCTGTGTGAAGCTAGCATCCAAGCCCAGTGTTAGTGCCCTAGCGGTAGCACATAAACAACATACAGTACATTTACATGGTACTGTATCTTTAGCATCCAAACCTAGTGTTAGTGCCCTAGCGGTAGCACATAAACAACATACAGTACATTTACATGGTACTGTATCTTTAGCATCCAAACCTAGTTTTAGTGCCTTAGCGGTAGCACATAAACAACATACAGTACATTTACATGATACTGTATCTTTAGCATCCAAGCCTAGTGTTAGTGCCCTAGCGGTAGCACATAAACAACATACAGTACATTTACATGATACTGTATCTTTAGCATCCAAGCCTAGTGTTAGTGCCCTAGCGGTAGCACATAAACAACATACAGTACATTTACATGATACTGTATCTTTAGCATCCAAGCCCAGTGTTAGTGCCCTAGCGGTAGCACATAAACAACATACAGTACATTTACATGATACTGTATCTTTAGCATCCAAGCCTAGTGTTAGTGCCCTAGCGGTAGCACATAAACAACATACAGTACATTTACATGATACTGTATCTTTAGCATCCAAGCCTAGTGTTAGTGCCCTAGCGGTAGCACATAAACAACATACAGTACATTTACATGATACTGTATCCTTAGCACCAGTCTCTAACCTATTGACTGCTGAACAGTTAATCAAATGCCCACCGGACTATTGACATTGACACCTCCACCACCCCTCCATTTGTTTTGTACACTGCTGCTACTCGCTGTTTATTATCTATGCATAGTCACTTCACCCCCACCTACATACACAAATGACCTCAGCTAACCTGACCCCCGCACACTGACTCGGTACCGGTACCCACTGTATATATCCTCGTTATTGTTATGTTATTGTGTTACTTTTTCTTCTTTTTTACATTGGTTTATTTGGTAAATGTTTTCTTAACTCTTCTTAAACTGCACTGTTGGTTAAGGGCTTATAAGCAAGCACGGTAAGGTCTACACTTGTTTTGGTGAATTTTTTGGTATTTGGTGAATGTGACAAAAATATTTTATTGATTAGATTTTTTAACTTAATTATTCCCCCTTCTGTTAGCATCCTAGCATTAGTATCCTAGCGTTAGCTCGACTAGGATTTGATGGCCACCCCAAGCCATTATAATAGATGGTGTCTGGGTGGCTCACTGCCATGAGTCGGCCCTTTGTTATGTCTTACTAGTGTTCAGCCAATTAGACAATCTGCTGGCAGGGGGGAGGGTATAGCCCTTTGCAGTAAGTGTAGACCACCCAGTGTTAGGCACGCAACAGACTCCAGTAAATGGTATTGAGTGGAGGAATTCGCTGCTGAAAAGCTAACCCTGTTTACCTGGCATGGTGAGAGAGAGAGAGATATTGAGTGGAAGATGTTGGGTATCGTGTTGAATGGATCAGTTTCAATGGATTCTTTTATAATTTATTAAAATTTTTTGCAAGATTTCCCAAATGATTGGCGTTCTACACTGGATGAGTCATTTTTGCCCCGGTGTAGCTCCTCTGTCTCTTTGGACAGATCAGTCTCATCAGTACGTCATTGTAAATAAGAGTTTGTTCTTAACTGACTTGCCTAGTTAAATCAACGTTAACATTTCTCCCTCAGGAGCAAATGGGATGGCATCAAATGCATGGCAAACATGTGTTTGATGTATTTGATACCATTCCACCCATTCCACTCCATCCATTACTATGAGCCTGTCCTCCCCAATTAAGGTGCCACCAACCTCCTGTGGTCTCAATGGAACTTTATTTCTCACGTATGTCAATCTTCCTCAGAATATCCCAAATAAATTGGCTGAATTGAAAATGAAACATCTGCGCTAAACATTTGTGCTGATAGTTTTTAGAACACCAACAACCACATCTGAAACCAATCAATACAGGGAGGGGGTTGTTGATCAGCCAATCAGCAAACAGGCTGGGTTTAGAGCCCAAATGGGGGTGTTTGCAGAAAAGAGGCGCTGGCTGTGAAGTGTTAGGCGATGGCTTTGATTTAATTACAAGGCTCATATATCACAGAGCCTCAAACCTCTCCCCATTATGCCATCTCTCTCTCACTTTCTCCCTAGCCCAGCAGATTCAAAGAGCTTCAAAACCAAGCATACTCAGCATGCAAAAATACTGAAAATCTGCAAAAATCATGTATGAATACTGTATCAACATTCATGTCAAAGTGAGACACGATAGTACATTCTTAGAAAAAAAGTGCTATCTAGAACCTAAAACAGTTTTTCGGCTGTCCCCATAGGAGAACCCTTTGAAGAACTGTTTTTGATTCCAGGTAGTATCCTTTTGGTTCCAGGTAGAAAGAAGCCTTTTGGGTTCCATGTAGAAACCTTTCCACAGAGGGTTCTACATGGAACCCAAAGGGGTTCTACCTGGAACCAAAAAGGGTTCTCCTATGGTGACAGCCGAATAACCCTTTTGGAACCCTTTTTTCTAAGACTGTACAACCATTAAATAGTCCTTTCAAAACCCTTCAGCCTGCTACTACCATGGCAACTAGTGACAAAGTTTTGATAATCTCAGGTGGCGTGAGAAGGGCGTGAGATGAGGGAACAAGGGCTGATTTTCTCAGGCAGAGATGAGGGAACAGGGCTGATATTCTCAGGCAGTGTGAGATGTGAGAGATGAGGGAACAGGGTTGATATTCTCAGGCGGTGTGAGATGTGAGAGATGAGCCAACAGGGTTTATATTCTCAGTCAGTGTGAGAAGTGAGAGACGAGGCAACAGGGTTTATATTCTCAGTCAGTGTGAGAAGTGAGAGACGAGGGAACAGGGAAATAGCACTCGGAATATGAGGTCGTTGTTGAATGATCTTGTAATCGGATTGTACTGTGTAGGCACACAGTCAGTGTTGGGGAAGCTACTTTGAAAATATAGCTTACCAAGCTAACAATTATTTCACAATGGAAGAAGTGAACTACAATAAATCTACCCTTAAGAAAATCATTGTTTATTAAGTATCTAGTTACTTTGAAACAGTAGTTCACTACACCCAAACTACTTTGTGATAAATTAATATCATATCTAAATCTGAAATGTCAAAGACTGCAGATTGAAAGAGCAGATCACTCTGGAGTCAAATGTTAACAGAATGTTTAATTTAGACTATTAAACACACAAACTATGTTTCAATTGAGAACTAGGCAGGTCTGATGCCGAAAAAGAAAGGAAATTCTTGCTTACTTCACCCATATATTATCAACTCAGAGTTGAAAGCCTTGGCCAGGTCAATGAAGACAGCTGCACAGTAATGTCTCTTATTGATGGCGGTTATGATGTCGTTTAGGACCTTGAGCGTGCACCCATGACCAGCTCTTAAACCAGATTGCATAGCAGAGAAGGTACGGTGGGATTCGAAATGTTCGGTAATCTGTTTGTTAACTTGGCTTTCGAAGACCTTAGAAAGACAGTGTAGGATAGATATAGGTCTGTAGCAGTTTGGGTCTAGAGTGTCACCCCCTTTGAAGAAGGGGATGTCCTCGGCAGTTTTACAATCTTTGGGAATCTCAGACGATACAAAAGAGAGTTTGAACAGGCTAGTAATAGGGTTCGCAAGAATTTCGGCAGATAATTTTAGAAAGAGAGGGTCCAGATTGTCTAGCCCGGCTGATTTTGTAGGGGTCCAGATATTGCAGCTCTTTCAGAGCATCAGCTATCTGGATTTGGGTAAAGGAGAAATGGTGGGGGCTTTGACGGGTTGCTGTGGAGGGTGCCAGGCAGTTGACTGGGGTAGGGGTAACCAGGTGGAAAGCATGGCCAGTCGTAGAGCAATGCTTTTTTGAAATTCTCAATTATAGTGGATTTATTGGTGGTAACAGTGTTTCCTAGCCTCAGAGCAGTGGGCAGCTGGGAGGAGGTGCTCTTATTCTCCATGGACTTTACAGTGTCCCAGAACTTATTTGAGTTAGTACTACAGGATGCAAATTTCTGTTTGAAAAAGATAGCCTTAGCTTTCCTGCCTGTGTATATTTGTTCCTACTTCCCTGAAAAGTTGTATATCACAGGGGCTATTCGATGCTAATGCAAAATGCCACAGGATGTTTTTGTGCTGGTCAAGGGCAGACAGGTCTGGAGTGAACCAAGGACTATATCTATTCCTAGTTCAACATTTTTTGAATGGGGCATGCTTATTTAATATGGTGAGGAAGGCACTTTTAAAGAATAGCCAGGAATCATCTACTGACAGGATGAGGTCAATGTCATTCCAGGATACCCCGACCAGGTCGAATAGAAAGGCCTGCTCACAGAAGTGTTTTAGGGAGCGTTTGACAGTGATGAGAGGTGGTCGTTTGGTCGCAGACCCATTATGGATGCAGGCAATGAGGCAGTGAAGCTAGCAGTTAGCAGAGCGGGGTTAGCAAGTTAGCCTTTGGGGGACGTCGCGATGGGGGTAAGTCTGTTTTTGCCTCTTTGAGAGGTGACGTTGATAGACCAGGCGTGGAATTAGTAGGGTTCCAAGTAGCTCTAGATAGCTAGCAGGCCTAGCAGGTTAGCAGAATGGGCCTTCAGCGGACGTCGCGCCTGAGGGTTCTGTTGGAATCCTCAGGCAGATTATGTCGGTATTCCAGTGTAGAGGATCGGCGGGGTTCCGTGCCCCGTACCGGCAGTATAAGGGGTCCGGATATTGTAGCCCAGGATTGGGCTTAGGTGGTAGCACGGGAGCCCTGTCCGGGCTATCTTCAGGATAATTGGTGCTTGCTCCAGGATGGAAACGCTAGCCAAGAGTGCTCACCCGGGATTGCGGTTAGCTAGTTGCGAAGATCCAGATGAAAATGTTCAGAGTTTGAGGTAGGAATCCGGGGATATGGAGAGAAATAGGTCCGTTATGCTCTGGTTTGAGTCACGTTGCTCAAACTGGCGAGAGCTTTCCGAGCTAAAGGTTAGCTGATGACTGCTAGCAATGGTGTCACGACTTTCACCGAAGTTGGCCCTTCTCCTTGTTCGGCGGTCGCCGTCACCGGCTTTCTAGTCACTGCCGATCCATTTTTCTGTTTTGTTTTGTTTTGTCTGATTACATACACACCTGTTTTACATTTCCTCATTACATTCCCTATTTAACCATCTGACATACATTTCTGTTCTGTCCGTGATTGTTTATGTCGTTAGTGGTTGTGGTTGTGTTAGAGTTGTGTTGTATGTTCCATTTTGGAATTTTGCTTTATTCTTTGAGTAAACTCAGTTGGATTACTCCATACCTGTGTCCTGCGCCTGACTCCGCTTTCACTCTGCACCCAATCTCTGACAAATGGTTTGCTGACTGATAGTTAGCTGGCTAGCTTCAGTTGAGGGATTCCAGATCCAGATCCGAAATATTTAAAAAAGATATGCGAAGAAAAATATGTAAAAAGATATATACAAGGGACACGACAGGACAAAATACAAAGATGTCTGACTGCTACGCCATCCTGGAAGAACTATTTCCACAGTATTAAAAAGAAAATGCATGTCAGCTATAGGTCTTTTCTTTTTACAGTATTGAGGGGAAAGTGTTTGCCAGTTATAGGCTATTAGTCCTTTCCTTTCCACAGTACTATGAAGAAGATGTATGTCAGATAAAGGCTTTAGGCCTACTCCAAATCAGCTAATCCAAAGATTATCTTCACTGTTTCATTTCTGTTATCTGCTTTTGTATCTATTGTATTAACCTGGGAGAGAAATATCTTACACACTCTCATAGAAAGAGTCACAAAGTCAGTGTTTAATCTTCAGCCCTCATTCCAGCCATCACTCAAACTGTATAAACGTCCATTTCATGCCTGGCTATCCATGCCTGGTTTATAGGAGGGCTGCTCTGACTCCATGCAAATTTCAACACCCTTTGAACTCCTAACAGATAAACTCATAAATGGGATAAGAGAATACAATTGGTTCAATTGATGTTAGATCCTGCTTGAGCACTTTGATGTAATGTCACGTGTCAGGCACTTTATAACTCAAATGCCACTATGATCACAGTGTAATAGCTGGTCTTTACAGGCCCACACCATGATAGGACTTAAAGGTCAGTCTCTGATAGTCTGTCGCTACGAGTCAACAAATAGCCTTCTTCAGGCAAGCCATCGTGGAACCACAATTGTGTACTGTAAGTTGAGGTGAAACTTAAGATCTGAAAACCTGTTGCATTATACACCTTTAAAAATACAATTATTACAATTCAATTGAAATGACAAAAGTCAAAGACATTGACTTTTACAGCTGACATTTCAGGTGTATTTTCTTCATAAGCAAAATGGCTCTAGAGATGTTAAAAGTGCAGCGTGAGAAATCTTGAATGTTTGGGACAAACAATCTCACTTCTGACATCTATTCATCACCTTTTCACATGCAGAAATGTCTCTAACGGATGACGATTAGTCTTTGCCCTTCCTTGTCCTCTATGTTTGATGCACACTGTGGATTTGATTTATTTTATGTCATCTTTATTTAAGTAGGCAAGTCAGTTAATTAAGAACAAATTATTATTTACAATTGACGCCCAACCCCGGCCAAACCCTAACCCGGACGATGCTGGGCCAATTATGAGCTGCCCTATGGGACTCCCAATCATGGCCGGTTGTGAAACAACCTGGAATCAAACCAGGATCTGTAGTGACGCCTTTAGCACTGAGATGCAGTGCCTTAGACCACTGCGCCACTTGATATACATATGATTTCAGTACAATGAATCCCAATCAAAAAACAAGAGAAAAATGTGGACCTGAAATTAAAGGAGGATATCGGAGAAAGAGAGGTCCAAAAGAGCTAGGTGTACGAATGTCCTGGTGCTGGTTGTCTCTGTGAACTTTTAAAAGTGTGATTTTTACTGGACAGTTACTTAAAAGAATAACTTGTCTTTGGGTCAGATGACATCGCTCCTTGGCCCTCTCTCATATCTCTGGAGGGAGAATGTGAACTTTTGTTCTCTTACACTCCTTTCCATCATCATCTCTTCTGGTCTGACAACACCTGCACCTGCACCACTTATTTGGGTAGGATATTAATTTGATCCAGTTTGCTGCAGCAGGAAAATAATCCTGCATCAACAGGAAAAGTGAATTGTTATGTGGATTATAATTAATGGAAATTTTTGTGGGGTTGATCCATTTTCCGTAAATTTCAAAGTAAAAATGACAAACTTCAGAAGCCGTTTTAAACCTCAAATACAGTTTTTTTATCCTGGAAAGTTCTCCTTCAACAGGGTGATCAAGTTAACCCTCCCGTCGTCCTCGTATTGTGTCTAGTCTCCGCGTCCTCCGGGTCACCCTGTCCCGTCCTGGCTAAAGGCCCAATGTGCGCAAGTGTCACAGTATGCGTGTGAACAGCCTTTGCAGATCTATTTCTTACACCTACAGCACACCGTGTGTGTCTTGGAGTCCTTCTTGGGTGGGCAGAGCTGACACCTTTTCCTCTTACTTGCCCCGGTGGCCGGGGCAGCGAGCGGGGCAGCGGTGGTGCCAGCGGCGGCCTCCTCGCGCTGTTGATCACGAGCCGCCGTAGCACTCTGTAGGACTTTGACAAGTGCTGATGCCACTTCGGTGCGGGGGAGATGCTGCCTTCTGTGATCAGCGTCTTCACAAGTGCCTTTCCCAGCTGCTCCAGGAACACCCTGCGCTTGTTCCGCTTGCGAGGCATATATGACAAAGGCGTGTAGGAGGACATGTCCAGGATGTTGTGGAAGACGACCAGGGGCTTGTTGCAGTTATAGTCTAGGATGACGGCCGGCTTCCTGTCGCGGCAATCGCTAATGTCACCCTCTGTGTGCAGCGTGCTCAAAAGTAGCACGTTCTTGTTTTGCTTTGCCAGGTAGGACACTAGAGTGGCGGTGGGCATGAAGGCGAACCTGGAGGACAGGACCTGTCTGCCCCTGGCCTCGAGCAGCGCGGGCGGGAGCTCGGCCTTGTTCTTTCTCACCGTGCCCACCATGGTGAGGTTCCTCTTGAGGAGCCGCTGGCCCAGGTCGTAGGAGGTGAAGAAGTTGTCGCAGGTGACGTTGCGACCGCTCAGCCCCGTTGTCAGATCGAGGACGACGCGCATCCCCTGGTTCTTCTCGGGGCCTCCGCTGGCCGCCTTGCCGGTGTACACTTGCATCTTCCAAGCGTAGCTGGACTTGGCGTCGCAGGCCACCCACGACTTGATGCCGTATTTCGCCGGCTTGCTGGGGATGTACTGACGGAAAAGACAGCGGCCTTTTGGAAAGGGGAGAAGAGATTAGCCTCGTTACTGTCTCATTGGTTGCCAACGGCCTTTTGTGTTACACACGCTGCTAGTGCTGCTAGTGCTGCCACAGCCGCTGGTACCGCTGCTACAGCTACTACCTCTCTATAGAAATATACACACACACACACACACACAGACACAGACACAGACACACAGACACAGACAGACACATACACACACACACACACACAGTACCTCTGAACGGGATCAGTTGCTCGTCCACCGTCAGGCCCCGGGTTGTAGAGGGCCAGCAGCTGCGCCTCCCACAGGTCCCAGACCTCTCTGATGGCTGCAAGTTTGTCCGTGGCGAGTCTGGCGGGTCTCGACTGGCGGTCGTCGAATCGCAGCAGCCTCGAGTACCTGTGAAAGACCTTGAGCGGCATGCTGGCTCGGAACACGGTCCTGCCGCTCTCGGCGTCCCACAGGCTTGCCGCGGCCTCGCCTCGGGACCTGTAGATGCCCGCTAGGATCAGCAGCCCTACGTAGGCGCGCAGGTCCGTGGCGTCCATGGGTCGCCAGCCGTCGCCGTATTTTCTGGCCTCATGCAGGTTCGTCATTTTCACAATTATCTTTTCTATCGCCGGTGTGAAAAACAGATGGAAGGCGGATACAATGTCGCGGGCCTGGGTCGCGCATGGCAGATCGCGAGGTCCCTGCGGTGGCGGCCGCGGCCATAGGCCACGAGGGACCTTTCGAAATTTCCGTTGTTCGATAGCAACGGCGTCTCCCTTTGGTCCGGGGCCGAGGAGATCTCTTCCTTGTGTTGGTCCTCGTGCTCGTCCTTGGGGGCTTCCTCGGGCTCTTCCTCAGAAGAGGAAGAAGAAGCATCGTCGACCTCACGGCGCTCGGGGTTGTATTCCCCGTCTTCGTCTTCCGAAACCTCTTCCTCTTCCTCCTCCTCCTGGGAATCTGAGTAGTCTTCTTGGTCCACCCTGGACAAGATCTGTTCTAGAACCTGCTTGGCCGTAAAACGCACAGCCATGGCCGCTCGGGTCCACTGATCATCGGGTCCACTGAGTGGCAGGGAAGAGCGCACTTGGCACGGGTGGGGCGCCGGTCACTTTGTGTGTGTGTGTGTGAGGGTGGGGGGGGGGTGTGCCACTGACAATATTAGTACCCTCTCTACGTACGGCTGGGTGGCCGGCCGGCTTACGCGGGAGACCAAGAGCTGAAAATGCACGAGGCTCACTGCGTGCGTGTGTGTAGCCGTGTGCAGTTGACCCACCCCACCCGAGCCACTATAACACTTGGCTGCTCTCTAGCACACATCGGGGCATGTCTGGGCACAGAGCACAGAGCGGGAGCCCTGGAAACGCAGGTAGTGGCTGGCTGGTTCGCTCTGACCCGTGAGCACAGAGCACAGAGCACAGAGCCCTCCACACACAGGACCTGGGTCACCCTGACCCCAGGACCACGGGAGGGTTAAGATCCTACATCTGTATTGAGGTAGTGTTTTGGTAGCGGGGTAAGGAGTGAGTGGCAAAAAACAAGTATTTTAGGAGGTTGTTACTTGGCAGGTCTCAGGAGGGAAGAAGCAGTGACTGAATAATTAGTCTGGATATTAGCAAGTCAAATAATCCATAATGATAACCATGGCCAGATCGTAACTGTATGTGTAACTCAAATCGGTCATTGACATTCACTGCATTGAATTTTTGTGAAACCTTGGCTGCATCTGAAATGGCAACCTATTTTAGCCAATCAGAATGGGTTCATACTTACAAACTAACTCTGAGTTAACGCTCTAGTTGTTCCTAAAGGTTTAAGAATAGTAGCTTGTATGAAATGAACTGCTCTTTTTGAACGGCTCTTTTTGGTAATTGTCTGGAAGCGAGTCCATATGTGAAAGAGCCGTTCATTTGGCGCCCTGATTTACATTGTTGTACTATAGCTTTTTGAGCTACAGACATCGATTATCTGCAGATAAATTCTGAAAACATTCTCTGAAGATGAAGAATTCCTCAGTGCAGGAGCAATATAGGGAGTAGAGAGCCTCTTGCTGGTCCAGATAATTTTTTCAGTGTGTTAAATTTTATAGAATATTTTATTTTACAGGCCATCTAATCATTTGGTTAGGTAAAACAGTATTTGGACTCACATTTCACCATCTGACATAATGGTAGGCAAAGTGTTAGGCTTTAAATTAGGGAAGTACACATATTATATGGTTTTAGGTCCACTTCTAAGCATTAACGAAGGAAGAGCTTTTTGGGGGCCAAATGGACAGCTCTTTTAGGTGAACTGAGCCAAATGACAGCTCTTTTAGGTGAACTGAGCCAAATGAACAGCTCTTTTAGGTGAACTGAGCCAAATGGACAGCTCTTTTAGGTGAACTGAGCCAAATGGACAGCTCTTTTAGGTGAACTGAGCCAAATGGACAGCTCTTTTAGGTGAACTGAGCCAAATGGACAGCTCTTTTAGGTGAACTGAGCCAAATGGACAGCTCTTTCAGGTGAACTGAGCCAAATGGACAGCTCTTTTAGGTGAACTGAGCCAAATGGACAGCTCTTTTAGGTGAACTGAGCCAAATGGACAGCTCTTTTAGGTGAACTGAGCCAAATGGACAGCTCTTTTAGGTGAACTGAGCCAAATGGACAGCTCTTTTAGGTGAACTGAGCCAAATGGACAGCTCTTTTAGGTGAACTGAGCCAAATGGACAGCTCTTTTAGGTGAACTGAGCCAAATGGACAGCTCTTTTAGGTGAACTGAGCCAAATGAACAGCTCTTTTAGGTGAACTGAGCCAAATGGACAGCTCTTTTAGGTGAACTGAGCCAAATGGACAGCTCTTTTAGGTGAACTGAGCCAAATGGACAGCTCTTTTAGGTGAACTGAGCCAAATGGACAGCTCTTTTAGGTGAACTGAGCCAAATGGACAGCTCTTTTAGGTGAACTGAGCCAAATGGACAGCTCTTTTAGGTGAGCTCTTTTAGGTGGAGCCAAATGAACAGCTCTTTTAGGTGAACTGAGCCAAATGGACAGCTCTTTTAGGTGAAAGCCAAATGAACCAAATGAGGACAGCTCTTTTAGGTGAACTGAGCCAAATGGACAGCTCTTTTAGGTGAACTGAGCCAAATGGACAGCTCTTTTAGGTGAACTGAGCCAAATGAACAGCTCTTTTAGGTGAACTGAGCCAAATGGACAGCTCTTTTAGGTGAACTGAGCCAAATGAACAGCTCTTTTAGGTGAACTGAGCCAAATGGACAGCTCTTTTAGGTGAACTGAGCCAAATGGACAGCTCTTTTAGGTGAACTGAGCCAAATGGACAGCTCTTTTAGGTGAACTGAGCCAAATGGACAGCTCTTTTAGGTGAACTGAGCCAAATGGACAGCTCTTTTAGGTGAACTGAGCCAAATGGACAGCTCTTTTAGGTGAACTGAGCCAAATGAACAGCTCTTTTAGGTGAACTGAGCCAAATGGACAGCTCTTTTAGGTGAACTGAGCCAAATGGACAGCTCTTTTAGGTGAACTGAGCCAAATGGACAGCTCTTTTAGGTGAACTGAGCCAAATGGACAGCTCTTTTAGGTGAACTGAGCCAAATGGACAGCTCTTTTAGGTGAACTGAGCCAAATGGACAGCTCTTTTAGGTGAACTGAGCCAAATGGACAGCTCTTTTAGGTGAACTGAGCCAAATGAACAGCTCTTTTAGGTGAACTGAGCCAAATGGACAGCTCTTTTAGGTGAACAAATGGAGCCAAATGAACAGCTCTTTTAGGTGAACTGAGCCAAATGGACAGCTCTTTTAGGTGAACTGAGCCAAATGGACAGCTCTTTTAGGTGAACTGAGCCAAATGACAGCTCTTTTAGGTGAACTGAGCCAAATGGACAGCTCTTTTAGGTGAACTGAGCCAAATGGACAGCTCTTTTAGGTGAACTGAGCCAAATGGACAGCTCTTTTAGGTGAACTGAGCCAAATGGACAGCTCTTTTAGGTGAACTGAGCCAAATGGACAGCTCTTTTAGGTGAAAGCCAAATGGACAGCTCTTTTAGGTGAACTGAGCCAAATGGACAGCTCTTTTAGGTGAACTGAGCCAAATGGACAGCTCTTTTAGGTGAACTGAGCCAAATGGACAGCTCTTTTAGGTAGAGCCAAATGAACTGAACTGAGCCAAATGGACAGCTCTTTTAGGTGAACTGAGCCAAATGGACAGCTCTTTTAGGTGAACTGAGCCAAATGGACAGCTCTTTTAGGTGAACTGAGCCAAATGGACAGCTCTTTTAGGTGAACTGAGCCAAATGGACAGCTCTTTTAGGTGAACTGAGCCAAATGGACAGCTCTTTTAGGTGAACTGAGCCAAATGGACACTGAGCCAAATGGACAGCTCTTTTAGGTGAACTGAGCCAAATGGACAGCTCTTTTAGGTGAACTGAGCCAAATGGACAGCTCTTTTAGGTGAACTGAGCCAAATGGACAGCTCTTTTAGGTGAACTGAGCCAAATGGACAGCTCTTTTAGGTGAACTGAGCCAAATGGACAGCTCTTTTTGAACTAGGTGAACTGAGCCAAATGGACAGCTCTTTTAGGTGAACTGAGCCAAATGGACAGCTCTTTTAGGTGAACTGAGCCAAATGGACAGCTCTTTTAGGTGAACTGAGCCAAATGGACAGCTCTTTTAGGTGAACTGAGCCAAATGGACAGCTCTTTTAGGTGAACTGAGCCAAATGGACAGCTCTTTTAGGTGAACTGAGCCAAATGGACAGCTCTTTTAGGTGAACTGAGCCAAATGGACAGCTCTTTTAGGTGAACTGAGCCAAATGGACAGCTCTTTTAGGTGAACTGAGCCAAATGGACAGCTCTTTTAGGTGAACGAGCCAAATGGACAGCTCTTTTAGGTGAACTGAGCCAAATGGACAGCTCTTTTTGAAGAGCCAAATGACAGCTCTTTTAGGTGAGCCAAATGGACAGCTCTTTTAGGTGAACTGAGCCAAATGGACAGCTCTTTTAGGTGAACTGAGCCAAATGGACAGCTCTTTTAGGTGAACTGAGCCAAATGGACAGCTCTTTTAGGTGAACTGAGCCAAATGGACAGCTCTTTTAGGTGAACTGAGCCAAATGGACAGCTCTTTTAGGTGAACTGAGCCAAATGGACAGCTCTTTTAGGTGAACTGAGCCAAAATGGACAAATGGACAGCTCTTTTAGGTGAACTTTTAGGTGAACTGAGCCAAATGGACAGCTCTTTTAGGTGAACTGAGCCAAATGGACAGCTCTTTTAGGTGAACTGAGCCAAATGGACAGCTCTTTTAGGTGAACTGAGCCAAATGAACAGCTCTTTTAGGTGAACTGAGCCAAATGGACAGCTCTTTTAGGTGAACTGAGCCAAATGGACAGCTCTTTTAGGTGAACTGAGCCAAATGGACAGCTCTTTTAGGTGAACTGAGCCAAATGGACAGCTCTTTTAGGTGAACTGAGCCAAATGGACAGCTCTTTTAGGTGAACTGAGCCAACATGAACTGAGCAAATGGACAGCTCTTTTAGGTGAACTGAGCCAAATGGACAGCTCTTTTAGGTGAACTGAGCCAAATGGACAGCTCTTTTAGGTGAACTGAGCCAAATGGACAGCTCTTTTAGGTGAACTGAGCCAAATGGACAGCTCTTTTAGGTGAACTGAGCCAAATGGACAGCTCTTTTAGGTGAACTGAGCCAAATGGACAGCTCTTTTAGGTGAACTGAGCCAAATGGACAGCTCTTTTAGGTGAACTGAGCCAAATGGACAGCTCTTTTAGGTGAACTGAGCCAAATGGACAGCTCTTTTAGGTGAACTGAGCCAAATGGACAGCTCTTTTAGGTGAACTGAGCCAAATGGACAGCTCTTTTAGGTGAACTGAGCCAAATGGACAGCTCTTTTAGGTGAACTGAGCCAAATGGACAGCTCTTTTAGGTGAACTGAGCCAAATGGACAGCTCTTTTAGGTGAACTGAGCCAAATGGACAGCTCTTTTAGGTGAACTGAGCCAAATGAACAGCTCTTTTAGGTGAACTGAGCCAAATGGACAGCTCTTTTAGGTGAACTGAGCCAAATGGACAGCTCTTTTAGGTGAACTGAGCCAAATGGACAGCTCTTTTAGGTGAACTGAGCCAAATGGACAGCTCTTTTAGGTGAACTGAGCCAAATGGACAGCTCTTTTAGGTGAACTGAGCCAAATGGACAGCTCTTTTAGGTGAACTGAGCCAAATGGACAGCTCTTTTAGGTGAACTGAGCCAAATGGACAGCTCTTTTAGGTGAACTGAGCCAAATGGACAGCTCTTTTAGGTGAACTGAGCCAAATGGACAGCTCTTTTAGGTGAACGGAGCCAAATGGACAGCTCTTTTAGGTGAACGGAGCCAAATGAACAGCTCTTTTAGGTGAACGGAGCCAAATGGACAGCTCTTTTAGGTGAACTGAGCCAAATGAACAGCTCTTTTAGGTGAACTGAGCCAAATGAACAGCTCTTTTAGGTGAACGGAGCCAAATGGACAGCTCTTTTAGGTGAACTGAGCCAAATGGACAGCTCTTTTAGGTGAACTGAGCCAAATGAACAGCTCTTTTAGGTGAACTGAGCCAAATGGACAGCTCTTTTAGGTGAACTGAGCCAAATGGACAGCTCTTTTAGGTGAACTGAGCCAAATGGACAGCTCTTTTAGGTGAACTGAGCCAAATGAACAGCTCTTTTAGGTGAACTGAGCCAAATGGACAGCTCTTTTAGGTGAACTGAGCCAAATGAACAGCTCTTTTAGGTGAACTGAGCCAAATGGACAGCTCTTTTAGGTGAACTGAGCCAAATGGACAGCTCTTTTAGGTGAACTGAGCCAAATGGACAGCTCTTTTAGGTGAACTGAGCCAAATGAACAGCTCTTTTAGGTGAACTGAGCCAAATGGACAGCCTCTTTTAGGTGAACTGAGCCAAATGAACAGCTCTTTTAGGTGAACTGAGCCAAATGGACAGCTCTTTTAGGTGAACTGAGCCAAATGGACAGCTCTTTTAGGTGAACTGAGCCAAATGAACAGCTCTTTTAGGTGAACTGAGCCAAATGGACAGCTCTTTTAGGTGAACTGAGCCAAATGAACAGCTCTTTTAGGTGAAGGTGAACTGAGCCAAATGAACAGCTCTTTTAGGTGAACTGAGCCAAATGGACAGCTCTTTTAGGTGAACTGAGCCAAATGGACAGCTCTTTTAGGTGAACTGAGCCAAATGGACAGCTCTTTTAGGTGAACTGAGCCAAATGCCAAATGGACAGCTCTTTTAGGTGAACTGAGCCAAATGGACAGCTCTTTTAGGTGAACTGAGCCAAATGGACAGCTCTTTTAGGTGAACTGAGCCAAATGGACAGCTCTTTTAGGTGAACTGAGCCAAATGGACAGCTCTTTTAGGTGAACTGAGCCAAATGAACAGCTCTTTTAGGTGAACTGAGCCAAATGGACAGCTCTTTTAGGTGAACTGAGCCAAATGGACAGCTCTTTTAGGTGAACTGAGCCAAATGGACAGCTCTTTTAGGTGAACAGCCAAATGGACAGCTCTTTTAGGTGAACGGAGCCAAATGGACAGCTCTTTTAGGTGAACTGAGCCAAATGGACAGCTCTTTTAGGTGAACTGAGCCAAATGGACAGCTCTTTTAGGTGAACTCAAATGGACAGCTCTTTTAGGTGAACTGAGCCAAATGGACAGCTCTTTTAGGTGAACTGAGCCAAATGGACAGCTCTTTTAGGTGAACTGAGCCAAATGGACAGCTCTTTTAGGTGAACTGAGCCAAATGGACAGCTCTTTTAGGTGAACTGAGCCAAATGGACAGCTCTTTTAGGTGAACTGAGCCAAATGGACAGCTCTTTTAGGTGAACTGAGCCAAATGGACAGCTCTTTTAGGTGAACTGAGCCAAATGGACAGCTCTTTTAGGTGAACGGAGCCAAATGGACAGCTCTTTTAGGTGAACGGAGCCAAATGGACAGCTCTTTTAGTGGAGCCAAATGGACAGCTCTTTTAAATGAGACAAATCTTTTAGGTGAACTGAGCCAAATGGACAGCTCTTTTAGGTGAACAGCCAAATGGACAGCTCTTTTAGGTGAACTGAGCCAAATGGACAGCTCTTTTAGGTGAACTGAGCCAAATGGACAGCTCTTTTAGGTGAACTGAGCCAAATGAACAGCTCTTTTAGGTGAACGGAGCCAAATGGACAGCTCTTTTAGGTGAACGGAGCCAAATGGACAGCTCTTTTAGGTGAACGGAGCCAAATGGACAGCTCTTTTAGGTGAACGGAGCCAAATGGACAGCTCTTTTAGGTGAACGGAGCCAAGCTCTTTTGTGACAGCCAAATGGACAGCTCTTTTAGGTGAACTGAGCCAAATGGACAGCTCTTTTAGGTGAACGGAGCCAAATGGACAGCTCTTTTAGGTGAACTGAGCCAAATGGACAGCTCTTTTAGGTGAACTGAGCCAAATGGACAGCTCTTTTAGGTGAAGGAGCCAAATGGACAGCTCTTTTAGGTGAACGGAGCCAAATGAACAGCTCTTTTAGGTGAACGGAGCCAAATTAACAGCTCTTTTTAGGCCAAATGACATGGAGCCAAATTAACAGCTCTTTTAGGTGAACGGAGCCAAATGGACAGCTCTTTTAGGTGAACGGAGCCAAATGGACAGCTCTTTTAGGTGAACTGAGCCAAATGGACAGCTCTTTTAGGTGAACTGAGCCAAATGAACAGCTCTTTTAGGTGAACTGAGCCAAATGGACAGCTCTTTTAGGTGAACGGAGCCAAATGGACAGCTCTTTTAGGTGAACGGAGCAAAATGATCACAGAAAAGACTTGGAATTCCCAACACTAGTAGCCATTTTATTTGATAATCGTCTTTGACAGAAACACTTTCTCCAAAACCTTCTAAATGAAATGTTAACAAAGTAGGCTTACCTGGCAGAAGTATATCATGAGTAAGTAAATCATTTGTATCTTTTATTTGTTATTTGACAACTTTGCCTTAAAATGAGCAGCAGCAATACAGAATCATCGCTAGATGGCACATTAGACAGCACATTCCTCACTCATTAGATGGCACATTAGACAGCACATTCCTCACTCATTAGATGGCACATTAGACAGCACATTCCTCACTCATTAGATGGCATATTAGACAGCACATTCCTCACTCATTAGATGGCACATTAGACAGCACATTCCTCACTCATTAGATGGCACATTAGACAGCACATTCCTCACTCATTAGATGGCACATTAGACAGCACATTCCTCACTCATTAGATGGCACATTAGACAGCACATTCCTCACTCATTAGATGGCACATTAGACAGCACATTCCTCACTCATTAGATAGATGGCACATTAGACAGCACATTCCTCACTCGCTAGATGGCACATTAGACAGCACATTCCTCACTCGCTAGATGGCACATTAGACAGCACATTCCTCACTCGCTAGATGGCACATTAGACAGCACATTCCTTCATTAGATGGCACATTCATTCCTCACGCTAGATGGCACATTAGACAGCACATTCCTCACTCATTAGATGGCACATTAGACAGCACATTCCTCACATTAGACAGCACATTCCTCTCGCTAGATGGCACATTAGACAGCACATTCCTCACTCATTAGATGGCACATTAGACAGCACATTAGATGGCACATTAGACAGCACATTCCTCACTCGCTAGATGGCACATTAGACAGCACATTCCTCACTCATTAGATGGCATATTAGACAGCACATTCCTCACTCATTAGATGGCACATTAGACAGCACATTCCTCACTCATTAGATGGCATATTAGACAGCACATTCCTCACTCATTAGATGGCATATTAGACAGCACATTTCCTCACTTAGATTAGATGGCACATTAGACAGCACATTCCTCATTCCTCACGCATTAGATGGCACATTAGACAGCACATTCCTCACTCATTAGATGGCATTAGACAGCACATTCCTCACTCATTAGATGGCACATTAGACAGCACATTCCTCACTCATTAGATGGCATATTAGACAGCACATTCCTCACTCATTAGATGGCACATTAGACAGCACATTCCTCACTCATTAGATCATTAGATGCTAATATTAGCACATTAGACAGCACATTAGACAGCACATTCCTCACTCATTAGATGGCATATTATGGCACATTAGACAGCACATTCCTCACTCATTAGATGGCACATTAGACAGCACATTCCTCACTCATTAGATGGCACATTAGACAGCACATTCCTCACTCATTAGATGGCATATTAGACAGCACATTCCTCACTCATTAGATGGCATATTAGACAGCACATTCCTCACTCATTAGATGGCACATTAGACAGCACATTCCTCACTCATTAGATGGCACATTAGACAGCACATTCCTCACTCATTAGATGGCACATTAGACAGCACATTCCTCACTCATTAGATGGCACATTAGACAGCACATTCCTCACTCATTAGATGGCACATTAGACAGCACATTCCTCACTCATTAGATGGCACATTAGACAGCACATTCCTCACTCATTAGATGGCATATTAGACAGCACATTCCTCACTCATTAGATGGCACATTAGACAGCACATTCCTCACTCGCTAGATGGCACATTAGACAGCACATTCCTCACTCATTAGATGGCACATTAGACAGCACATTCCTCACTCATTAGATGGCACATTAGACAGCACATTCCTCACTCATTAGATGGCACATTAGACAGCACATTCCTCACTCATTAGATGGCACATTAGACAGCACATTCCTCACTCATTAGATGGCACATTCACATTCCTCACTTAGATGGCACATTAGACAGCACATTCCTCACTCATTAGATGGCACATTAGACAGCACATTCCTCACTCATTAGATGGCACATTAGACAGCACATTCCTCACTCATTAGATGGCACATTAGACAGCACATTCCTCACTCATTAGATGGCAAATTAGACAGCACATTCCTCACTCATTAGATGGCACATTAGACAGCACATTCCTCACTCATTAGATGGCATATTAGACAGCACATTCCTCACTCATTAGATGGCATATTAGACAGCACATTCCTCACTCATTAGATGGCATATTAGACAGCACATTCCTCACTCATTAGATGGCACATTAGACAGCACATTAGACAGCACATTCCTCACTCATTAGATGGCATATTAGACAGCACATTCCTCACTCATTAGATGGCACATTAGACAGCACATTCCTCTCATTAGATGGCTCACATTAGACAGCTAGATGGCACATTAGACAGCACATTCCTCACTCATTAGATGGCACATTAGACAGCACATTCCTCACTCATTAGATGGCACATTAGACAGCACATTCCTCACTCATTAGATGGCACATTAGACAGCACATTCCTCACTCATTAGATGGCACATTAGACAGCACATTCCTCACTCATTAGATGGCACATTAGACAGCACATTCCTCACTCGCTAGATGGCACATTAGACAGCACATTCCTCACTCGCTAGATGGCACATTAGACAGCACATTCCTCACTCGCTAGATGGCACATTAGACAGCACATTCCTCACTCGCTAGATGGCATATTAGACAGCACATTCCTCACTCGCTAGATGGCACATTAGACAGCACATTCCTCACTCGCTAGATGGCACATTAGACAGCACATTCCTCACTCGCTAGATGGCACATTAGACAGCACATTTCTCATTAGATGGCACATTAGACAGCACATTCCTCACTCGCTATATGGCACATTAGACAGCACATTCCTCACTCGCTAGATGGCACATTAGACAGCACATTCCTCACTCGCTAGATGGCACATTAGACAGCACATTCCTCACTCATTAGATGGCACATTAGACAGCACATTCCTCACTCGCTAGATGGCACATTAGACAGCACATTCCTCACTCGCTAGATGGCACATTAGACAGCACATTCCTCACTCGCTATATGGCACATTAGACAGCACATTCCTCACTCGCTATATGGCACATTAGACAGCACATTCCTCACTCGCTATATGGCACATTAGACAGCACATTCCTCACTCGCTATATGGCACATTAGACAGCACATTCCTCACTCGCTAGATGTGCAATTAAAGCGCAGTTAAAGGGGAATTACACAAAAAAATCTAAATGTTTTAGTTTTCTTCGAGACCAACAAAAAATTGTCTTCTGGTGTGATTTAATCATTGATATCGACATCCAATGTTGTTGTTTCTCTATGAACAATTGTACTTTTGGGGGGGAAATATAAAACATAACAAAAAAATAAAAATAGCCCTTAAAGTTGTTTATTCACCATTATTTTACCAGGTACAATACCGTTCAAAAGTTTGGGGTCACTTAGAAATGTCCTTGTTTTACATGAAAACACATGAAATGAGTTGCAAAATGAATAGGAAATGTTGTCGAGAAGTTGACAAGGTTATACATAAATATTTTTAATTGAAATGATAATTGTGTCCTTCAAACTTTGCTTTCGTCAAAGAATCCTCCATTTGCAGCAATTACAGAATTGCAGACCTTTGGTATTCTAGTTGTCAATTTGTTGAGGTAATCTGAAGAGATTTCACCATATGCTTCCTGAAGCACCTCCAACAAGTTGGATTGGCTTGATGGGCACTTCTTACCTACCATAGAGTCAAACTGCTCCGACAACAGCTCAAAAGGGTTCAGATCCGGTGACTGTGCTGGACACTCCATTATAGACAAAATACCAGCTGACTGCTTCTTCTCTAAATAGTTCTTGCATAGTTTGGAGCTGTGATTTGGGTCATTGTCCTGTTGTAGGAGGAAATTGGCTCCAATTAAGCGCCGTCCACAGGTTATGGCATGGCGTTGCAAAAGGGAGTGATAGCCTTCCTTCTTCAAGATCCCTTTAACCCTGTACAAATCTCCCACTTTACCATCAACAAAGCATCCCCAGACCACCACATTGCCTCCACCATGTGCTTGACAGATGGCGTCATCACTCCTCCATCGTCTTTTCATTTCTTCTGCATCTCACGAATGTTCTTCTTTGTGATCCGAACACCTCAAACTTAGATTTGTGTGTCGATAATCCTTCCAATCTTTCTCTGTCCAGTGTCCGTGTTCTTTTGCCCATCTTAATCTTTTCTATGTATTGGCCAGTCTGAGATATGGCTTTTTCTTTGCAACTCTGCCTACAAGGCCAGCATCCCAGAGTCGCCTCTTCACTATTGACGTTGAGACTGGTGTTTTGCGGGTACTATTTAATGAAGCTGCCAATTGAGGACTTGTCGGGAATCTGTTTCTCAAACTAGACACTCTGATGTACTTGTCCTCTTGCTCAGTTGTGCACTGGGGCCTCCCACTCCTCTTTCTATTCTGGTGAGAGCCAGTTTGCGCTGTTCTGTGAAGGGAGTAGTACACAGCGTTGTACGAGATCTTCAGTTTCTTGCCAGTTTCTCGCATGGAATAGCCTTCATTTCTCAGAACAAGTATAGACTGGCGAGTTTCTTTGTTTCTGACCCTTTTTGAGCCTGTAATCGAACCCACAAATGCTTATGCTCCAGATACTCAACTAGTCTAAAGAAGGACAGTTTTATTGCTTCTTTAATCAGAACAACAGTTTTCAGCTGTGCTAGCATAATCGCAAAAGGGTTTTCTAATGATCAATTAGTCTTTTAAAATTATAAACTTGGATTAGCTAACACAACGTGGAGTGATACTGGGCCTCTGTACGCCTACAGTATGTAGATATTCCATAGAAAATAAGCCGTTTCCAGCTATAATAGTCATTTACATCATTAGGAATATCTACACTGTATTTCTGATCAATTTGATGTGATTTTAATGTACAAAAAATGTGCTTTTCTTTCAAAAACAAGGACATTTCTAAGTGACCCCAAACTTTTGAACGGTAGTGTACACAGGCAAAAAATGAGTAGCTTGTGACATGTTAATTTTTTTTTAAAGTAGCTCTCATGCTAGAAAAGATTGGAGACGCCCAGGGGGGGTTCTACTAAGCTAACATATGGAATTGTTTTAAGATGGTCATACCAAGAATCATTTAGCTATTTGATTTGGAATTTTAGGACCCCTTAAGGTATCAAGAAAATATTAGATGAAACATTGAACTTGGGCATACTGCTATTAGCCCATAGAAACACATTGAACAACAGCTTTATACATGGATAAACAGACAGAAGTTGTCAGATCACCTGTACCGACTTCAGACGCTTGTAGGGGTCGTAGAGCAAAACAAAGAAGACCATTATGTTTGTGAGAGTCTGGTCTTTCCATAGAGGGGTCATAATAGTTTGTTCAGACACTACATACATTTTCATTATAAGACAGATTTTCGGGATGTCTCATGGTCTGACAAACACAGCTCTAGCTCTGCAACCTTTAACCGCAGACGCCGAAGGGCAATACTGGCAGATGCGGTGGATTGAGACTCATTCCAAGCAAAAACAGATATCTCTGGCATAAACCTACAGATTTTAATGGGGATTTTTATTATTGTTCAAATTTCCACTGAGGTGCGGATATCAAGTCTATTTTTTAATGGAAGTAATTGCCGTTGAAAAGCTCCTATAGATCGTTATTTAACTGGGGGCTGGAATAGAGAACATAGACACAGCTGTCCGGCATTCTCACGGTAACAACAAGAATTCACCCAATCTACTCATATCTTTATTTTTTAATTAAAATGATTTTAGCACGCAGGTGCGTTTAATCTCCCGTTAGTATTGTTTTAAAACCAGCGCTAATACACTGCAGTGTGCCAAGTTCATCTTTGATTATAATTTACTTTGATTATTTACTGTCGGCTGTTCTGATATCCTGTTTTAGCCAATCAGGACAAGTTTCTGTGTTGATAATTTCTATCCAGCTGTTCTGATATCCTGTTTTAGCCAATCAGGACAAGTTTCTGTGTTGATAATTTCTATCCAGCTGTTCTGATATCCTGTTTTAGCCAATCAGGACAAGTTTCTGTGTTGATAATTTCTATCCAGCTGTTCTGATATCCTGTTTTAGCCAATCAGGACAAGTTTCTGTGTTGATAATTTCTATCCAGCTGTTCTGATATCCTGTTTTAGCCAATCAGGACAAGTTTCTGTGTTGATAATTTCTATCCAGCTGTTCTGATATCCTGTTTTAGCCAATCAGGACAAGTTTCTGCGTTGATAATTTCTATCCAGCTGTTCTGATATCCTGTTTTAGCCAATCAAGACGACCAGTCTCTGTGTTGATATTTTCTTTCCAGCTGTCATTGATTAGAGTGGGATAGGACAATAAAGGGGAGGTTTAGAGGACAGACATCCAATAACAGCCTGATTGCAGAGGTGTGATAATCAACTACCCTCTCATCCTGCTCCTAATTCAAATCAATGATGGTATTGATTATATCCACCCCTTGATAAATTGACAATCACATAGTCAACAGCACCGAAATGGCAGAGTAAGATTCTCATGTCATCTATCCGCTAGCTGCTAGCGGAAACCATGCACATGGATTCTGTTGATGCTAACGATGTTCCTCAATGGTGTTCCTCAGAGCAGCTATAATTAAACATGATTTGGTGCGACATGGGTTTCCTCCATGCACCTGTAATACGTAATGTTACATTGTGGGTTGTGGTGAAATACGAAATACCCTATTTTAAATTGGCCTTATAAATCAGTCATGTTTTTACTACTGAATGGTGCTACCCTGTAGCACTATGTGCCTGGCACCGTGGGTTGTGGTTTAGGGGAAATCTCATTCCCATACTGCAAGTTGTTATTACCTGCCTGCCTCTCTCTGTACCAGTGCTCTTGCCCTCTCCCGTCTTCTGTTGTCTTGAATCTGGTGTAGTGTAGTCAAGCAGAACTCCGGGTCTGCACTCCAAAAAGTCCCAAAAGCCCCTTCAAGTGTCACTTCATGTGTCATAATTGTTTGCTGTGAAAACAGCCTGTTAAAATCCACCGCCACAACGGCCAAAAGGTGCTGACATTTCTATCGTGTTTTTGTGACTATAGGTTTCTTCAATACAACACTATTATACATTTGACTGTTGAAAACTCAAACTTCTCTACACGGTGCTCTACTTGGCTTTTCAGGGCACAAGCAGACAGACAGACTGATTAAGATGCTGGTCAATGGCAATCTAAATCTTAAGAAGAAATAGTCATTTTCCTCCAACAGTAAACCCTTATTTCCTCTTTAACAGAGTGCAGAGTCCTTATCCTGAGCTCCAGGGATTTTCAGCACACAGAGGTTATTTAGGCTTCAATCCACTGAGGAAGAGGAAGAAGAGAAACTCAAAGTACTTTCACGGTCTAAATGTTTTCCGTATCCGCTGTCCTATCCTGTCAAATCGCAGTGTGATAAAGTTGATGGAATGGACGTTGTCTGACAATGCAGTTATTAATGATAACAAGTTCAAGTTGTCTGTTCCAACCTTTCATAGTTTCACAGTTCACCAAACCCCCGTAATTTGAAACAATTTAGGTCCATTGCAGCTTTGAGAGGTAAAACAGTGTCTGATTGGCTGACAATAGCAATGATTTAATAGCAATAGCTTGATTGCTATAGCATTTAGTGTTAAAGATATTGTTGTGTGAGAGACATGACAAATTGTGGATTATGCCTGTGGGCACTGACTGAAACTTGTAGGAAGTAGAATGAAAACACTTTGTCTGCATATCTGTGTGTCTATCTCTCTGTCTGCCTGTCTGCTTGTCTGCCTGTCTGTCTCCATGTCTGTCTGTCAGCCTGACATATTTGGGACACACCACTGTGTCACATCAGGTCTCCACAGACCCATGAGAGACAGAGCAACACCTCTCTGAAACAAAGAGTTATGACAGCAGCTCACACATGTCATCAGTGAAGTGGCATTGACATTTCAGTGACTTTGAGTGGCATTAAGTGTCTAAGGTCCCATTATACTCTCATATACCATTTTCTTTATATATGTTGTGACTTTACTATCATTTAATATGATGACTGTTATTTATCCAAACAACTAACTATGTTTAATTGTTACCTGATTAAATTAATCAGGTAACAATTAACTCATTAGGATTTGGGGCACCACGAGAGCGGTTGTTTAAAGAGTTACCATCTCCCGAATTAAACTCTAAAGGTCTTTACCTATCACATCCATAAAACAGTCAACATATTAATCATAACCTCTTATCATATCATCATTCTGGACAGTTGTAGCCTCCTGCTTCTGGTGGCTTTTTACACTATGACATGGAGAGGGAGTCAGAGAGAAAGAGACACTTATCGTTGACACATTTTAGAAACTATTCCCACAGTAATCATATACTTTGCACACGAACAGCCACCCGTTTGGAGTAAGAAATCATGAATGTATTTATGTGTCAATGCCTTGGTTCGCTGTTGAGCCTTTTCGCGGGACACTTGTAAGGCTCTTTTTGTCCAAAAGGGGTTGTTCACCTGTCTTTTCTATTGTTTCTCTCCTCTGCCTGTTGACTTGTCCAGTAGTCCTGAACAGAACTACAGAGTTTTTTCTACTTTCCATTCACTCCTGAAGCTTACTTGAAGATATGCTAGCCAGCTGTGTAGATGGTTCTCAGTGGTAATGAGAGTAGTAGAATATGTTGGTTTGAAGAGTAGAGAATGGTCCCACTTAAATTCACTTTTCTAGATACTTTTCTTAGGACAGCTAATCAGCCGTACCAGTGATTGTCCGAGAGGTGAGCTGTCTTCTACACCTTGTGTCGGTATTTAGGGTTCAAACCACTTTACATGCGCAGCTGCTAATCCTTTTATGCACTCTGGTTCGAAATGGACGGTTCCGTCAGGCTGACACACTCTCAGACCTCACTCCGGGAGTGGCTACTTACTATGCAACGTTTACAGGAGACAAATTCTATTATGGCTCCTAAAATCACATTCCTATCTTATCAAAAATATGTTTATTGTTTTTTCATATTTCATATACAACGTTATGGACGGAGATTTCGTACATGTAGTGTATATACACTTTTCAAGTTACAGTATTTCCTTTTTAACCATTTTAAAGACATCAGAAAATAAAAACCAATATGACATGAGTTTTCTATAGCTCACCACTGACTATTCCCCACATTCTGATGTTAGAAATATTACTCCAGTATTCCCTTTTTGAAAGTGTTAGAGTTCCGGCGGGAAAAGTCTGCTAAGTACATTCCCTTGGATAATACTGGAGGGGGAGAGAGAGTCTTCTTCTCCTTTAATTTACAACAGGGCATGAGCTGTCAACCCGGCAGCAGCTCCCTCCTCCCCTCTTCTGTGGGTGACAGAGGGTCTGGTTACTGTATTCCATTGCCAAGCTAATCTGACCCATTCCGATCCTCATAGGACAGTCATGACATATAGAATATCACTGACGGACTCTCTGACTGACTAGTTGACTATCTATCTGACTGACTATCTGACTTACTGACAGACTCTCTGACTGACTGACTATCTGACTGACTGACCGACTATTTAAAATACTGACTATTTGACTGACTGACTATCTGAGTGACTGAGAGACTAACTGACTTACCAACTTAATATTTAACTGACTGACTTTCTGACTTACTATCTGACCGACTACTGACTATTTAACATACTGACTATTTAACATACTGACTATTTAACATACTGACTATTTAACATACTGACTATTTAAAAAAAAGTGTTACCTTTATTTAACTAGGCAAGTCAGTGTCACGTTCGTCGTAAGGATGAGACCAAGGTGCAGCGTGGTAGGCCTACATTATTACTTTTAATGAATGAACACTGAACAAAAACAATAGAACGAACAAATGAAACGTGAAGCTGTACAACTAGTTCTGACAGGCAACTAAACATAGACAAGATCCCACCAAACACAAAGGGGAAATGGCTGCCTAAATATGATCCCCAATCAGAGACAACGATAAAGAGCTGTCTCTGATTGGGAACCATATCAGGCCAACATAGAAATACAAATTCACCTAGATAACCCACCCAAGTCACTATCACAGACTATTACAGTCTGGGCATGACAGTCAGTTAAGAACAAATTCTTATTTTCAATGACAGCCTAGGAACAGTGGGTTAACTGCCTTGTTCAGGGGCAGAATGGCAGATGTCAGCTCAGGGATTTGATCTTGCAACCTTCCGATTACTAGTCCAACACTCTAACCACTAGGCTACCTGCCATCCCACAAGTTGACTGACTGGCTATTTGACTGACTGACTATCTGCCTGACAATAATAACTACCAGGTAGAAACAAAAACAGAAGTGTTAATACTTCTTTCTCTCTGGTGTTTAAATAATGGAGTATTATAGTTTTATGTGCAATGGGGATATCATGATGTACTGGTTTTACCTAAATGGTAAAAGAAGATGGAAAAAGGTTAGCATGACCAAGCCTTCATGTTAAGCACATTCTGATGGACTGTATATGTTCATCACAACATCATACTGACCTCTACCATATACTTACCCCAGGATAGATTACATTCATATCATCTAACCAAAATCATCCCTGTTTCCTACAAGTTTCCTGTGCTACTGTAATGCCTTGTGAGAACACTGCTTCTCAAACGACACTATTTGACCATGAGGGAATAGGGTGTCTTTTCCGATGCAGCCAATCACAGTCAAGTGATTTGAGATGAGTCCCCGAGCACCACTGTTCCAATTCCTCCTGTCACCTCACTTGTTAATGAAGAATTGGTGTCAGCCTGCCCATGGCCACAGTGGCACACAGTGGAACACTGACAAGCCTAAATAGGGCCTCAGTGGACGTCGGCTTGTCTCAACAAATGTACTGTTGAGGGCAAAATAGCCTGGTCCCATATCCTTTTTTTCTGACTCACAAATTCCTCTGGTTAGGGAGTGCAGAGATTGTCCCAGGGCTGTTGGCTTATGTTCATAAAACAGTGCCAATCCATAACAGCTCTCTCACAATGTTTACTCTCCTGAGTCCAATTATACACAAACACACTTCTCTTTTCCTTTGTGTTACAGTGACTGTAGCAGTACGTCATTTTGTCCCTCCTGAAAGTACAATAGGTATCAAATCAATGGTGTCTTTTTTAACGGCCACACAACCCCCAGACCGCCATGAGACAATATTAGGATAATAAATCCATTCTATTACTCAGTGGTTCATGTGATTAATGGGAATCCTTGATTTAGCTGAAGAGTTTTAATAACGTTCATTCTACAAAGTGATCTAATTGTACTGGACAGAGGATTCATGCATCTAGGGGCCACTGTTGGCCAAAGTCAATATATTGGACATTTTGTATTTGTATTTATTAAGGATCCGTATTAGCAGTTGCCAAGGCAACATTAAGGCAGCTACGTAGAATTTAAAATATTACATGACATTAGATTTCATAACACTTTTCACAACACATTAAGTGTGTTCCCTCAGGCCACTACTCTTCTTCCACATACATCTACAATACACAATCTATGTGTACGTGTCGTGTGTGTAGAGTGCTTGTGTTAGCATGTGTATGTGTATGCGTGTGTCTGTGCATGTGTGTGTGAAATAATTATGTACATAGGAAACATTATACCATGCCATAGTTGAATACTCAGTTCTGATTGGCAGTGTGCATTGATTTAAGATAGTTCCAACAATAGGTGCCGTATTGTTGTTCTATATCACTGCACCAAATGGACTTTGCAACAAAGTTACAGAAAAACTAAAACAACAACCACACAAACCGCAATTGGATACATTGTAAACACAGGTACAATTGAAAACATTGTAAACACAGGTCCAATTGGATACATTTGTAAACACAAGTCCAATTGGATACATTGTAAACACAGGTCCAATTGGATACATTGTAGACACAGGTCCAATTGGATACATTGTAGACACAGGTCCAATTGGATACATTGTAGACACAGGTCCAACAAGGAAAAACAATGATTAAGTATTTATCTAAGATTTAAATTCAGTTTAAATGGGCCCTGGTACTGGACACTTACTTAGCTTAAACAAAACCTATGCATTCAACTCATAGCAATGACACACACTGGGTGTTTCTCAATATGCATACTACTGTGCTCCACACTCTAATGCTCAGAGTTTATTCTTCCAGAATGTTCTGTTGTGTACGTTCTTGTGAGGACGAGAGTGTGGATAACGCATACAATTTAATGTTTGAGAAGCACTTCATGCTAGTACCTTTGACCAATACAGACGAAACAAGATAACTACATAAAGCAAACACAAACTTTTAACTTCATAATTATCAACGAGCTATATGTGGATCGTATTAATCTAGCTAGTCAGCTAGTTGTACAAGCGTGTAACTTCATAATTATCAACTAGCTATATGTGGATCGTATTAATCTAGCTAGTCAGCTAGTTGTACAAGCGTGTAACTTCATAATTATCAACGAGCTATATGTGGATCGTATTAATCTAGCTAGTCAGCTAGTTGTACAAGCGTGTAACTTCATAATTATCAACTGAGCTATATGTGGATCATATTAATCTAGCTAGTCAGCTAGTTGTACAAGCTTGTAAATTCATAATTATCAACGAGCTATATGTGGATCGTATTAATCTAGCTAGTCAGCTAGTTGTACAAGCGTGTAACTTCATAATTATCAACTAGCTATATGTGGATCATATTAATCTAGCTAGTCAGCTAGTTATACAAGCTTGTAAATTCATAATTATCAACGAGCTATATGTGGATCGTATTAATCTAGCTAGTCAGCTAGTTGTACAAGCGTGTAACTTCATAATTATCAACGAGCTATATGTGGATCATATTAATCTAGCTAGCCAGCTAGTTGTATATGTATAAAAAGGCCTACAACTATTGTTGTTATACTAGGTAGATGGCCAGCGTTAGCTACAAATTCTTGTGGGTAGCTAGCAGCTACCAATTCTTCATCAGTTGGCCTGCGAACTATGCACACTACAATGGATATTTTAGGCAGTTAAACATGCCAAAATGAACACAATTTGTATTTATAAAAATGTTGAGATGTGAATGGGCAACAATTCATCAAGTCTGTGTCACGTTCTGACCTTAGTTCCTTTATTATGTCTTTGTGTTAGTTTGGTCAGGGAGTGAGTTGGGGTGGGTAGTCTATGTTCTTTTTTCTATGTTGTATTTCTGTGTTTGGCCTGGTATGGTTCTCAATCAGAGGCAGCTGTCGATCGTTGTCTCTGATTGAGAATCATACTTAGGTGGCCTGTTTTCCCCATGTTGGTTGTGGTGATTATTTTCCACGTCAGTGTTTTCTCCATACGGGACTGTGTCGGTTTCCATTTATTCTCTTATTCTTTTGTTTTCTGTGTTAGTTATATTTCATAAAAATTGTATTATGAACACTTTTTTTATTTAACTAGGCAAGTCAGTTAAGAACAAATTCTTATTTTCAATGACGGCCTAGAAACAGTGGGTAAACTGCTTGTTCAAGGGCAGAACGACAGACATGTACCTTGTCAGCTCAGGGGTTTGAACTCGCAACCTTCCGGTTACTAGTCCAACGCTCTAACCACTAGGCTACCCTGCCTACTTACCACACTGCGCATTGGTCCAATCCTTCCTACTCCTCCTCAGAAGAGGAGGATGAAAACCGTTACAGTCTGAGTTAATTTTCTCACATTTTTTATTTGTACTCATGCTCCGACCAATTTGCATGATCGGAGCACGATAGTATGCATAGTAAGAAAAGCCCTCTGTTATTGCCTGTATGGTGAACATATAGGACGGAATCAATCTCAGCAAGTTTTCCTAATATGGTCATGGTATTTATGTTACAAACCAGGAGGAGATAAGGACAAGGCTATAATGTGTTTAAATGTGTTGCTATTCGGGTGTAGGGACATTGGTGAGGACAAGAACAGCCACGAGGCATTTCTCATTAACTTTTATGTCCTGTTATGTGCTCACCGCCACCATGTTTATTGTCTATCGTTATCTCTGGTCTCCTCATTCTCTTTGACAGAGCCAATTAAGTGTATGGCAACACCGTTAATTATTATGCAAATGCTGTTTGGTTTCAGAGCGCATACATAATTAGAATGGAAATTAAGTATTTGAATATGCATCTATTCTCAGACCTAAAATGATAGTGCTGTGAGTCTGTGATATCAGGCTGGTCTGAGCTTGGCGGCTTGGCGTACAGCCACGGTGTGCAACCTTAGATGTGTGTGTGTCACGCCTGCTCCCACTCTTCCCCCCTGGCGCTCGAGGGCGCCAGGCTGCCCTGCATCACGCACTCCTGCCATCATCAATTACACACACCTGCCTTCCCTCGTCACTCACGTCAGCGATATTGAACTCACCTGGACTCAATCACCTGTTTATTACCTCCCCTATATGTGTCAGTTCCCTGCTCTCTTCCCCACTGCTGCATTGATTGTTATTTGTCTGTATTACCTGTGTGCTGACACCGTTCCTGTCTCGTTCCATGTCCGTTCCATATTAAATGTTTGACTCCACGTACACCTCTCCAGCGTCATCTTTGTGACAGAATGCAGAAGCCATTACACAAAGCATCGGGGAGTACTGGCGTTCCGGTTGGTGGTGACGTCGGCCCTGGGTCGCTGCCGATGGAACCGGGGGTGCCTGGCCAGCTCGTCGGGCTTCCACACCCTAGCTGGCACGAGAGGTTTCCACGCCCTAGCTGGCTCGAGAGGTTTCCACGCCCTACCTGGCTTCCACGCCCACCTGGCTCAAGAGGTTTCCACGCCCTACCTGGCTCATAACGCCCTACCTGGTTTACACCCTACCTGGCTCGAGAGGTTTCCACGCCCTATGTGTGGCTGGGTGTAGGGACATACCTGGCTGAGGACAAGACCTGGCTCGAGAGGCATTTCTCACGCCCTTTTACCTGTCCTGTTAGGTTGCTCACCGCCACCTGCTCGAGAGGTTTCCATCGTTATCTCTGGTCTCGAGATTCTCTTTGACAGAGCCAATTAAGCTGGCTGGCTCGAGAGGCTTCCATCCCATGTCATGCTCCACCAAATCTTTGGGCTTCGCAGCAGCGGGATCGACATAATCCTTGAATCAGCCGAAATTAGGTATTTGAATATGCCTCATTCAGCTCGCCAGGCTCCCACACCCCTGCCAGTTCATGGGCAGTTTACTCCCAGCCGGGTTGCCCAGTGCCTATATCTTGGCCGGTTCGCAGGTCTCAGCCGGGTGGCGCCCCTAGAGGGGGTGGGGGGAGTCACGCCTGCTCCTGCTCTTCCCCCCTGGCGCTCGAGGGCGCCAGGCTGCCCTGCATCACGCACTCCTGCCATCATCAGTTACACACACCTGCCTTCCCTCGTCACTCACATCAGCGATATTGAACTCACCTGGACTCAATCACCTGTTTATTACCTCCCCTATATGTGTCAGTTCCCTGCTCTCTTCCCCACTGCTGCATTGATTGTTATTTGTCTATGTTACCCGTGTGCTGACCCTGTTCCTGTCTCGTTCCATGTCCGTTCCATGTCCGTTCCATATGAAATGTTTGACTCCCCGTCCCTGCTTCGCCTCTCCAGCGTCATCCTTGTGACATGTGTAGGTTGAAACCTTGTACACTGGTATTCAATTAATCCTAAAAGCTCTTCAAGTAGTTTCAAGTGTCTGTCTATCCCCACGTCTTACATCCCCCCCAGACAGCCTGATGTAAAGGACCTTGAAAGACTTTTCATAAAGGCCTCATTCTAGCTGCTTCAGAGAGTGTATGTGGACACCCCTTCAAATTATTGGATTTGGCCACACCCGTTGCTGACAGGTGTATAAAATCAAGCTCACAGACATGCAATCTCCATAGACAAACATTTGCAGCAGCATGACCTGTACTGAAGAGCTCAGTGACTTTCAACGTGGCTCCGCCATAGGATGCCACCATTCCAACAAGTCAGTTTGTCTAATTTCTGCCCTGTTAGAGCTGCCCGGTAAACTGTAAGTGCTGTTATTGGGAAATGGAAACGTCTAGGAGCAACAATGGCTCAACGGTGAATTTGTAGGTCACCCATCTCACAGAACGGGACCGTCGAGTACTGAAGCATGTAGCGCATAAAAATCCTGTGTCCACTGTTGCAACACTTACTACCGAGTTCCAAACTACAAGAACTGTTTGTCGGGAGCTTCATGAAATGGGTTTTCATGGCCGAGCAGCCATGCATCAGATCACCATGCTCAATGCCAAGCGTTGGCTGGAGTGGTGTAAAGCTCGCCGCCATTGGGCTCAATGGAAACACATTCTCTGGAGTGATGAATCATGGTTCACCATCTGGCAATCCAACGGACAAATCTGGGTTTGGCGGATGCCAGGAGAACACTACCTGCTCCAATGCATAGTGCCAACTGTAAAGTTTGGTATCGGAGGAATAATGGACAGGGGATGTTTTTCATAGTTCAGGCTAGGCCCCTTAGTTCCAGTGAAGGGAAATGTTAACGCTGCAGCATACAATGACATTCTGGACGATTCTGTGCTACCAACTTTGTGGCAACATTTGACGTAAGGCCCTCTCCTGTTTCAGCATGACAATGCCCCCATGCACAAAGCAAGGTCCATACAGAAATTGTTTGTTGAGATCAGTGTGGAAGAACTTGACTGGCCTGCACAGAGCCCTGACCTCAACTCCATCGAACACCTTTGGGATGAATTGGAACACCGACTGCAATCCAGGCCTAATCGCCCAACATCGGTGCTCAACCTCACTAATGCTCTTGTGACTGAATGGAACCAATTCCCCGCAGCAATGTTCCAACATCTAGTATAATACCTTCAGAAGAGTGGAAGCAGTTATAGCAGCAAAAAGGGGACCAACTCCATATTAATGCCCATGATTTTGGAATGAGATGTTCGACCGGCAGGTGTCCACATACCTTTGGCCATGTAGTATGTAACTGAACACTTTTCAACAGAAAATAACAAGGCAAGACATCTGGTCTTAGAAAATACATGGTCAAAACCTTGGTCTTGTTAAGGTGACTGTTATTAGCCACAGATAACCAGTCACACTCCCAGCAGACTACTCTTCTGTGTTAAGCCAACAGGTTTCAGAATGATACCAAACTTCTGTCCATCCTATATGAGTTCATGAGAACGTACCTCTTTCACAATAGCTGCAGCAAGTAAGACACTGCAAGGTTACAGCTCCAGAATGTCAACACAAACGAATCCTCAAGTGTTTCTGACCATTCAATCTTTCTGGAATAAATCATGTATGTGGATGTTATTATAGTTTTGTAACAATAGGGTCTCTCTAAGAGGTTGATAAAGCTAATGAGTTCTGTAAGGGTTTCACACTGAGGGATTCTGACCCCTGTGTGTGAGGGTACAACAATGATATTTGAACCTCAGGTGGTACAGGAAGAGCACTCACTGCCACTGGAGGGTTGAATGGGGAGTTGTGGAGGGGCTGGCTTCAGAGGGTTCTAATGTGACCTGGGTTCAAATAGTATTTGTTTTCTTTGTAATTCTTCAGCTGTGCTTGATTGAGCTTGGTTGAACTTGCCTAGTGCAAAAGAGCTAATGGAATAATCCCAAAAGTGCAAACTCCAGGCAGGCTTAATCAAATGCTCACAGTATTTGAAAGGACCCAACTACTATTTGAACCCAGGTCTGACAGGGAGACAGTGGGAGCCGGTAATGACAGTGAGTGTTAACTGAAACATGCCTCTGGCGTGTTCCTATGGAAATGGCAAGTGTTAAAAACTATTCGTTTTCATTAAGGTCACATCAGCCACTTAGGAAAACATTTTGACACAGTGAGATTTTTTGTGTTGCATTTTTAATCGCTCAAATAAAAAAGGGTGATTTTGAGACATTTGCGTCAGCCTAAGGCATGTTCCAAGATCAGATCACAAACTACTAGGATACTAATAATATTAATGGGATCAGACAGAGTTGTATGGACTTGCGTCCAGATCTCAGACTCGACTCAGAGTCAAGTCATGATTTTCATGACACGTTACTGGACTCAGACTCCCAAATCCTTTGACTCAGACTCCCAAATCCCTTGACTCAGACTCCCAAATCCCTTGACTCAGACTCCCAAATTCTTTGACTCAGACTCCCAAGTCCCTTGACTCAGACTCCCAAGTCCCTTGACTCAGACTCCCAAATCCCTTGACTCAGGCTCCCAAATCCCTTGGCTCAAGGTTTAGTGCCTTGACTACATCACTGGGATCAGACACTAATAATATGAACACTAATAATATGAACAAACCACCAAACCACCATCAGTAAACTCTAGCAGGTGAGGCGAAAACAAAGAGTGAGTTTGTATTCTTCCTGTTCCTATCAATGTTGGAATACCAATTGGTCTGGCTTTGTTTATTTTCAGTGTACATGGCAGTGGAACTCTTTGTTCACGTTACCTCTTTTGTTTTATGTTCCCGCTGAACATTGTGTTTTTAGTTGCTTTTGTTTGTATTTGTTTTAAGCGTGACACATTTGTAGCCAGGCTGTATAATGTGCCATATGCAGGCTTGTGTCTGAACAATGCTAGACTACAGTCAATGACACAGGAACAATGCACAAACATAAACAAGGGTTGAAGAGGGTTGTTGAAGACACTTGTTGGCACTCAACACTCATCACATTTCTGCCTTGGCACTCTTATCCCTCTGGCTGAGTGGGTTGTGATGTGCTGAACTACAGATGGAGAATAAACAGCTAAATATTTCTGAATTTACAGTGTGGTCTGTGACATGTCCTCTTTGAGCTTATGAGAGACTGGGATTGCTTCAGGCTTCTTCTAACCTCAAAGCATTATAAATTGTGAGGCCACACAGATAATACCTTTATACTTGAATGTGCAATTGATGACTCCAGACCTTTGTTTTTTTATTTTTTTATTTCACCTTTATTTAAACAGGTAGGCCAGTTGAGAACAAGTTCTCATTTACAACTGTGACCTGGCCAAGATAAAGCAAAGCAGTGCGACACAAACAACAACACAGAGTTACACATGGAACAAACAAACATACAGTCAATAACACGATAGAAAAGTCGATGTACAGTGTGTGCAAATGAGGTAAGATAAGGGAGGTAAAGCAATAAATAATTACATTTGAGCTATTAAACACCGGAGTGATAGATGTGCAGAAGATGAATGTGCAGATAGAGATACTGGGGTGCCAACGGTCGGAGACCGAGCAGTTGCCATACCAGGCGGTGATGCAACCAGTCAGGATGCTCTCGATGGTGCAGGCATTATACTAAGAAAGTCGGTGAAAGGTAGTCTTTAAGTTAACTGTTTTTGACAGAACAATGGGATTCAAGGACAGAATTTGAATGCTGTTCTCTGGAAAGCCTCCAGCCATGCGGCAGTAACACATAACACCTGTACTATTTGTACAAAATAAAAAACTCAGTGATGGAGTCAAAGTGTGCCCAAATGGGCTTCAGCCCAGCTTGAACAAAAATAAAAAATAGAATCAGGTGTTCATCTGAAGGACATGATAATTAGAAAAAGTACTCCTTACCCCAGGACACTTCAACAGGGGACTAATGTGAAACATCCAGGAACATGAAAAAGGAGCACCCTGTGTCTGCTTAGATCTGAGTTTATTTTTGGGACAAACAGGCTTATGTTTTGGTGAAGGACGTCTTAATCAGGCTCTGACTCACTGTGTGGCTCACCAAACCGGTTGACACTGGTTGAGATCTCAGTTAAAGGGACAGAACATGATCAACAATACCTTTTTCTGTAGAACAATGAAAGGATTCTTGAGGCCAACGGCTGATCTGGCCACTGAGTGAGATCTTTCAGGTCCTCACCACAAAGCAGAGTGGATAGATGATAGATCATGGTGTCTATGGGGAGAGGCAGACTGGTGTCACTATGATTCCCTATCGTGTGAGTTCTGCCTGGCTGAGATGTCAGTCACTTTTCCTTCCATTTCCTCCCCAAACACCCACTTGCACCAGCTTGAGCCATCTGACACACTGTCAGAAGCCCTCTCATGTCAAAATCGGACTTCAGACAGCTGATGATTGGGCTAGGGAACATAAAACTAAAACTATAGGACTTCAGATAGCTGATGATTGGGCTAGGGAACACAACTAAAACTATAGGACTTCAGATAGCTGATGGTTAGGCTGAGGAATGGAAAACTAAAACTATAGGAATTCAGATAGCTGATGATTGGGCTAGGGAACATAAAACTAAAACTATAGGACTTCAGATAGCTGATGATTGGGCTAGGGAACATAAAACTAAAACTATAGGACTTCAGACAGCTGATGATTGGGCTAGGGAACATAAAACTAAAACTATAGGACTTCAGACAGCTGATGATTGGGCTAGGGAACATAAAACTAAAACTATAGGAATTCAGATAGCTGATGATTGGGCTAGGGAACATAAAACTAAAACTATAGGACTTCAGACAGCTGATGATTGGGCTAGGGAACATAAAACTAAAACTATAGGACTTCAGACAGCTGATGATTGGGCTAGGGAACATACAACTAAAACTATAGGAATTCAGACAGCTGATGATTGGGCTAGGGAACATACAACTAAAACTATAGGACTTCAGATAGCTGATGGTTAAACTGAGGAATGGAAAACTAAAACTATAGGAATTCAGATAGCTGATGGTTAGGCTGAGGAATCGAAAACTAAAACTATAGGAATTCAGATAGCTGATGGTTAAACTGAGGAATGGAAAACTAAAACTATAGGAATTCAGATAGCTGATGGTTAGGCTGAGGAATGGAAAACTAAAACTATAGGAATTCAGATAGCTGATGGTTAGCTGATGGCACCTATTACCATACCCCATTCAAAGGCACTTAACTATTTTGTATTGCCCATTCACCCTCTGGGTTGGAACACCCTCACTGTGGATTATAAAGTGCTTGACATTGGGTTGGAACACCCTCACTCTGTGGATTATAAAGTGCTTGACATTGGGTTGGAACACCCTCACTCTGTGGATTATAAAGTGTTTTACATTGGGTTGGAACACCCTCACTCTGTGGATTATAAAGTGCTTGACATTGGGTTGGAACACCCTCACTCTGTGGATTATAAAGTGCTTGACATTGGGTTGGAACACCCTCACTGTGGAGTATAAAGTGTTTTACATTGGGTTGGAACACCCTCACTCTGTGGATTATAAAGTGTTTTACATTGGGTTGGAACACCCTCACTCTGTGGATTATAAAGTGCTTGACATTGGGTTGGAACACCCTCACTCTGTGGATTATAAAGTGCTTGACATTGGGTTGGAACACCCTCACTCTGGATTATAAAGTGTTTGACATTGGGTTGGAACACCCTCACTCTGTGGATTATAAAGTGTTTGACATTGGATTGGAACACTCTCACTCTGGATTATAAAGTGTTTGACATTGGATTGGAACACTCTCTCTCTGTGGATTATAAAGTGTTTGACATTGGGTTGGAAAACCCTCACTCTGTGGATTATAAAGTGTTTTACATTGGGTTGGAAAACCCTCACTCTGTGGATTATAAAGTGCTTGACATTGGGTTGGAAAACCCTCACTCTGTGGATTATAAAGTGCTTGACATTGGGTTGGAACACCCTCACTCTGTGGATTATAAAGTGCTTGACATTGGGTTGGAAAACCCTCACTCTGTGGATTATAAAGTGCTTGACATTGGGTTGGAACACCCTCACTCTGTGGATTATAAAGTGCTTGACATTGGGTTGGAACACCCTCACTCTGTGGATTATAAAGTGTTTGACATTGTAATCTCACACTCTTCCACCATGACTCCCATCCTGGTCTTTCACTCAAGCTGTCCCCTTAGAGTTGTGTGCTGAACAGAGTGATATTTAACACCATGGGTGCTATTTATGCGTGTGACCATGCAGTAAGTGTCTGGTTAAACACATTAACCAGAGAGGACAGTGAACTACGACAGCCTGCCAACATGTTTAGAAACAGGGCCTAAAGGACTCCGCTGTTTAGCAAGATCTCACTTCTCAGTCTTCAGCATATCTCTTGTTCTACTCGTTTCAGATCCTCTCCTGTTCTCACTTCAAAATATCTCCTCTGGATGAACATATTCACATTACCACACGTTTGGGAACGACTACGGCTTTGAAAAGCCTATTTCTTTTTGCACTTTCTCTTTCTCACCACCTTCAGAATGTTTTATGTAAGTACATAATGAGTTCAATCACCCAGTTTAATCACCCAGCTCATTTCCATTTAAATTCCATACAACTTTATTAATCCCAGAGTGGCAATTAAAAACGGCACTGTCAGTTTGTGGTGAAAAACAAATACATGGCATAACAATATGAAAATATCACGAGATCGAACATATCACTTCATAGGTGAGTAAATGGGATCTTTATTTTGTGAAATGCCCTCATAAAAGCTACAGTATTTGCAGCTGCCACATAAAATAGAGATATTCTGTTGGATGGTGAGCTGGTAATGAAGATGAGTATCTCTACAGAGAGTCTTACTTCTAAAAGCAACTTCCTGAGGATCAGATAAACTAATGGAGAGAATACAGCTGGCATATCTAAAACATCAGCTTATTTTTCCCCTTGAGACCTCCATTATTAGCCAGATAGTGAATATTTTGCTGGGAAAAAAACAAGTTAGATACGTCCGCTAGACTAAAAATGGACCAGCCCATCTAGCATTTGCCTGAAATGCCAAATTACTAGTTCGCCCTTGCACACACACAGACACACACACAGACAGACCGACACACTTTGCCCTAGTTTTTGTCAGGCCCGCAATCTGGAGGCCACACACTGAAAGCCTGGGTATGTGGCCGAGACTGCCGAATATCAGCACCCACCAGCTTGCACCTACAGCCAAGGCTGTCCAAGTGTGGTGGTACTTAAGCAGCTTCTTGGCAAAGGCCTGTTCCTTGAAGCGGTCAAATGAGCAGCCCACTTCCAAAATGAGCACCTCCCCCCACAACAACAATATCTGGTGTATTTGGCACACAGGAAAACACATCATCATTAACATCAAACCAGCTTCCCCTTAAACAAGAATGTTTCTGCATGTGTGCTTTTGGTGGGACTGTTGTCTCACCTTGCTGGCTATCAGGTCAACAAGGTGGTCATGTCTAGCAATGTACGAACCACAGCCATTCACAGAATGGGCAATGGACTCCATTACATTTGACTAATGTAGAATACAAAATGGGCAATGGACTCCATTACATTTGACTAATGTAGAATACAAAATGGGTCATGGTTTGCAGGTTACCAGAGTGCGAGATTATGTTTTGTTGGTAGAACTTGCAGCCTCGTCTTAACAGTAAAGGTGTGGCAGCATTCTGGTACATGGAATGGTCAGAGTGGTCAGCACAGTCCAGAGCAGTGAGTTTCCCCTGCAGCCTCAGGCCAGTCCAGTGTTGCAGTAGCTCCATCCGTCTGATACCAAGGAGTGTTGTCCTGGATGTAGGATGAGATGTACCATCATGGGTGACAGAAGCCTCCACAACAACACTGCAATCTGCCACAACTGCATCCGAGGCTGTCACTGTGCAACTGGGTACTGGACTTCCTGACGGGCCGCCCCCAGGTGGTGAGGGTAGGCAACAACATCTCCTCCCCGCTGATCCTCAACACTGGGGCCCCACAAGTTCTGAGCCCTCTCCTGTACTCCCTGTTCACCCCGACTGCGTGGCCATGCACGCCTCCAACTCAATCATCAAGTTTGCGGACGACACAACAGTGGTAGGCTTGATTACCAACAACGACGAGACGGCCTACAGGGAGGAGGTGAGGGCCCTCGGAGTGTGGTGTCAGGAAAATAACCTCACACTCAACGTCAACAAAACTAAGGAGATGATTGTGGACTTCAGGAAACAGCAGAGGGAACACCCCCATCCACATCGATGGAACAGTAGTGGAGAGGGTAGCAAGTTTTAAGTTCCTCGGCATACACATCACAGACAAACTGAATTGGTCCACTCACACAGACAGCATCGTGAGGAAGGCGCAGCAGCGCCTCTTCAACCTCAGGAGGCTGAAGAAATTTCGGCTTGTCACCAAAAGCACTCACAAACTTCTACAGATGCACAATCGAGAGCATCCTGGCGGGCTGTATCACCGCCTGGTATGGCAACTGCACCGCCCTCAACCGTAAGGCTCTCCAGAGGGTAGTGAGGTCTGCACAACGCATCAGGGGGGCAAACTACCTGCCCTCCAGGACACCTACACCACCCGATGCTACAGGAAGGCCATAAAGATCATCAGGACATCAACCACCCGAGCCACTGCCTGTTCACCCCGCTGTCATCCAGAAGGCGAGGTCAGTACAGGTGCATCAAAGCTGGGACCGAGAGACTGAAAAACAGCTTCTATCTCAAGGCCATCAGACTGTTAAACAGCCACCACTAACATTGAGTGGCTACTGCCAACACACTGTCAATGACACTGACTCTACTCCAGCCACTTTAATCATGGGAATTGATGGGAAATGATGTAAATATATCACTAGCCACTTTAAACAATGCTACCTTATATAATGTTACTTACCCTACATTATTCATCTCATATGCATACGTTGATACTGTACTCTATATCATCGACTGCATCCTTATGTAATACATGTATCACTAGCCACTTTAACTATGCCACTTGGTTTACATACTTATCTCATATGTATATACTGTACTCGATATCATCTACTGTATCTTGCCTATGCTGCTCTGTACCATCACTCATTCATATATCCTTATGTACATATTCTTTATCCCCTTACACTGTGTATAAGACAGTAGTTTTTTTGGAATTGTTAGTTAGATTACTTGTTCGTTATTACTGCATTGTCGGAACTAGAAGCACAAGCATTTCGCTACACTCGCATTAACATCTGCTAACCATGTGTATGTGACAAATACAATTTGATTTGATTTGATTTGATTTGACTCAGTTTGCATATCAGTCCGTGTCCACCTGAGCTCCACTCCAGTCCGATTACACAGGTCATTGAGGTCCAGCCAGTCTGACCAGACTCCAAAGCCAATTTTCCATTGGCCTTCCTCCTGAAGCCCAGGAAGTTGTGCTTAGTGTCCCCGGCCAGTGGAACCTTCTGCCTCTGTAGGTCCAGAAGGAGGGAGGCTCTGGACAACTCCCTAACTGTCACATCATCACTGTTGAGCATGTTCAACAGGTGAGTCAGTCTGGTAGCAGTATAAATACACTCAATATTCAGGACATCTAAACCCCCAATATTTGGGAACGACACACACACACACACACACACACACACACACACACACACACACACACACACACACACACACACACACACCTGCAGGCACACAGACAGACATCCACAAACACACACAGACAGACAGACAGACAGACAGACAGACAGACAGACAGACAGACAGACAGACAGACAGACAGACAGACAGACAGACAGACAGACAGACAGACAGACAGACAGACAGACAGACAGACAGGCAGACAAGCAGACAGACAGACACGCAGACATGCAGACACACAGACAGACAGACACGCAGACAAACAGACACGCAGACAGACAGACACGCAGACAGACAGACACACACGCAGACAGACAGACAGACAGACAGACAGACAGACAGACAGACAGACAGACAGACAGACAGACAGACAGACAGACACGCAGACACACACACTGTATCTTGTAGCTAGAAGCTATACACATGATGGGAAGACCGACAGATCGTATATTATAGCCTACATACAATATAATGGTGAAATGTTTTGTCTCTGTTCATGTGAAAAACCTACCAGAACTTAATCAGTAGTAACTCAGAATATACTATTATTTCTGGGCCCCTGATAGATGCTTCAGTTTTCAACTCATTGGATTCTCTGTAACTATAAATCTGCCTCAGGGATTCTATTCATATCTGACAGAGACATAATATGCCCATGGCACTCAATGGTACAAATAGTCTAGTTCTTGAATATAGCACTTTGATGTCACTTTCTATGCAAGTCATGAAAGTTAGAGTTAACTTGCCCTGTATACGTGTTGTTCAGTTGGAATAGAAAAGCAGACATGCAGACCACCATAGTGGTGGTTTAGCACTTGAGGCTGAAAGCATTGGAAAACACTGTTATTGTGAATAGGCCATTTTTAAGTAATTGCAGAATGACATTTTCTTCAGTAGTGTTCATCTGTGTCTGTGAAGCAAGACTTCTAGACCAGTTCCCCAACTGTGGGGCACGTAGGGGTCGGCAAAGGGGGTGGAAATCAGTTTGGTTTTAAACTTACTCTTGAAAGGTGTAATAGTCAAATGCACAAGGTGGAGAGCTTAAAGAGCTATTTATAATTTGTCAGAGATGTCCAGATAAACTAGTCAATGTCAGATATTGCAGAATTTTTTTATTCAAATATCAAATATCACATAAAATCACATTAGACATGGCAAAATGTATAGAATTGCAAGAAAATTTGCTTAAAAACGGCAACATCTTCTGTGAATCTTCTGTGAAAACATTTGTAGGAAATAAGCTTTAAACCTGTAAAATTCTCTCCACCAACAAGAGGAGTGTGAACAGTTTGTGTCCTGAACAGTGCTTGTGCCCATAGAAATAGACATGGCACGTGTGCAGGGGGGCTGGAAGGTGGCCCCGGGTGAAAAGGTTTGGGAACCCCTGTTAAACTACTGTTACTGTCACATTGATCCTTCTTCCTTTATTAATGCACTTTCTATCCGTCTTACTTGCAGAGAAAGATATTGACATGACTAATGTCAGTGTTCACGTACTTTCACTATTCTCTACAGACACTTAAACCAGAGATCGATAAAGAGACAGACAGATATGCACATTAATATTTCATAACGGTTAGTTTACACGGGGAGTTTTGGTTCGTGCGGGTAATGGATGCCCGGCATACCAATCTGTTATCTGGCAGTACTGTGGTCTATTAAAAGGGAAGTTCAGGATGTTACGACTTGATGTTAGATGGTTCCTCATCCTAAAAGTAGTCTATTGGCCAGGAGAAACTGTAATCCATAGTTTTGTGTTCTGTAAACTGCCACTACAAACTTCAGCAAACTTTAGCCACCACAATCTTTCAATCAATGGCAGTGATAGGGGCAATTGTGCAACCTTCAAGTAACATCAGATCATGTTTCAAGTTTTAATGTCACATGCATAAGTACAGTGAAATGCCTTTCTTGCAAACTCTAAGCCCAAAAATGCAATAACCAATAACAATAATACTAGAATACTAGAAAAACACACGAGAAATAAGAAAAAATTATGAAGAACGCAACAAGTAAGTAAGTAAGCGCACTATATACAGGGTCCCTTCCAATACCATATTTACAATGTGTAGGGATACTGGAGTGATGGAGGTAGATATGTATAGACGGAAGTTTACTAGGCAACAGGATATAAGATAAACAGAGGAGCAGCAGCTTGTATGTGAGTGTCTGTGTGCTGTCAGTATATGTATAAATGTAAAACCAAAGTTGTAGTTGATTTCAGTTGATTTGGCAATTACGTTTTCCTAATTGCACATGAGGAATCATCTAACAACAAGATGTAAATCCTAAACTTCCCCTTCCTATTCTGAATGGGGGAAAACACATAATTAGACATTGAGGTCATAATGGCCAAAATGCATTTCCCCAGTGGCAGCTGAAGGCATGTTTTTTTATCTCATTGCTTTTCCCCAAACATTATTTTGTGTCAATGTATTACCACTGATGTGTGTGGACAGACTGTGATCAAAACAAAGATCTTCAATACTGATCATGAAATCCTTGGAATCCTTGGAATACTATATGATCAGGGAACATTTGAGTTCTTAGTAGCAAAATAACGACAGTGGTACTGGAAAACATTTCTTGGAAGGGAACTTCCTTTCATTTCTGTAAAAAAATGTCAGTAGAATTTAAATATTTTTTGAGGTTTCATGTTTCTGGAAAATGGAAAGGGCCAATGTCACTGAAAGCTTTTCAGGGTGTTGCTTATTGGCCTCTACTTATACTAAGCCACTTAGCCACACATTAGTCGGTCTGTATAAATACTCATTAAAGTTGCACAGAAGGAGTGCTTGTGTGTGTGTGTGTGTGCACACGTGTGAGTGTGTGTGTGTTCGTGCGTGTGTGTGCACGTGTGTGCGTGTGTGTGCGTGCGTGTCCGCAAGGCACAACCAGATAGAGAGACGGACACCTGATAGGTGGGTTGTATAAGCATAACCAAGAGCTGCCAGAAGCTCTACTGCTGTGGCACTCAGGTGAAGGACCAATCCTAAAGCACTCATGGTTCCTCATAGACAGCAGAGTGCAACTTGTTTTAGCATTCAAATGTGTGTTTCTTTCCCACTCATATCTAGTGCATGAGCATGTTGTGCCATACACTAGATGAGTGTAGGGGGCTAGAACTCAGCCAGTGGACACTGGCCAGTACGTTCTTTGTCCAATCATCCCCAGGCGCATTTCTGATTGCACACCTGAATTGGAGTGTCAGAGCCTGGGCTATATGGTCCACCGTCTCTGATCAGGCTCCATCAAGGGCCAGGAGGTCTTCCGGACCAAACAGCGATTTACAGTGTCTATATAGGGTCTGTAATCTTTCTGGCTGACAGAATGTTTCATGGCCCCAGCTTCACTTTGTGTATAACTCTGATCTCCCAGGTGTCTTTCCTGGTGCTAACAGTCAATTGTGGGGGCCTCCCGGGTGGCGCAGTGGCTAAGGGCGCTGTACTGCAGCGCCAGCTGTGCCATCAGAGTCCCTGGGTTCGTACCCAGGCTCTGTCATAACCGGCCACGACCGGGAGGTCCGTGGGGCGACGCACAATTGGCCTAGTGTCGTCCGGGTTAGGGAGGGCTTGGTCGGTAGGGATGTCCTTGTCTCATCGCGCACCAGCGACTCCTGTGGCGTGCCGGGCACAGTGCGTGCTAACCAAGGTTGCCAGGTGCACGGTGTACCCTCCGTCACATTGGTGCGGCTGGCTTCCGGGTTGGATGCGCGCTGTGTTAAGAAGTGTATCAGAGGATGCATGGGAGTTGTAGCGATGAGACAAGATAGTAGCTACTACAACAATTGGATACCACGAAATTGGGGAGAAAAAGGGGTAAAAATAAATAAATAAATAAATAAATAAAAACAGTCAATTGTGCCATGCATCTCCTCCTTGGTAAAAGCCAGTTTGTGTTAGCGACTAATTCATTACGACAGACTTCCAGCTTGAGAGTGGTGGTGAGGTACAGATGGAGATGGATGTCGAGTCATCCCTTGTTCCTTCAAGTTGTTTTATGGACCATCTGTGATGCTGCTAAAGAGGTTGGAAGAGGCTGGGGAGAGCTCAGTGCTCTGTAGAAGTTCACACTTAATAGGTGGACACCCAGTGCTTCTCTCCTATGGTGTATTGCTGGAGTGAATATTTCTAATAGGTATATCCTATAGAAATGGGCTCTCATGAAGTGTTCGATTTTTTTTTTTTGCATTGATGTCAGAGTCATTAGAGGGGCTGAGTACCAGGTAGTTAGTTTGGTAGGCTACTAATATCAGCATCAGATCTTGGAGAAGCCTAATTACCGTGACTAAACGGTCACATGGAATTTGACTGCCTTCATGACTCGTGACCGCCGGTGTGGCGGTAATACGGTCACCGTAACAGCCCTAGTCAGACATTCCTTTAAGTTATGTACTCCGTACTGTAGGTCCCTTTGAACTAAGCCTGGGACGAAGAGGCATGGAGAGGTAGCCTGTAGTTATTATGCCCCCAGCCTCTGGAATAGCCTGCTAGAGAACCTGAGGTGTGCTGAAGCTGTGGACCTACAGTATCTAAAAGTGATCTTAAAACACTTTGTTTAGCTTTGTTTTTCCTTAGGGTGCTTTTTAGTTGTTCAATTTGTGTCCTTGTGTTGTGTAGTAAATATTTCAACTATTATCTGAATAGTTTTTCCATTTTGTCCTGTAAAGCACGTTGTCTGAAATGTGCTGTATAAATGAAGCTTGGTTCCTCATTGTCTTTATAAGGTAAATAAAGGTTCAATCAAATAAAACATCAAATAAGGCCTTTGCAGTCCTCAGATGTCTTTGTTAAAACTGGTTTATCTCTGATATGCTCCTTTACATGCCTAGTGCATAATGTGCTTCAATAAATACATTAACCTCCCCTATGGTTGACATATTATCTGGGGCAGCAGGTAGTCTAGTGGTTAGAGTGTTGGGCCAGTAACCCAAAGGTTGCTAGATTGAAACCCTCTTCCTTGAGAGACGTAGATCAGCTTTGTTATTCATGATATCATGGATCTTGTTGTGAGGAGATGTAGCAAACAAAGGCCTTTAGATGTTGATTCTTCATACAGACCTAATTTTCTATCATTGACTATTTCAGGTCTAAGCACCAACTGCAAATATGCCGTGTTTATTCCCTTCAGATAGACTGACAGAACCACAGTGCTGGTTGGATGACTATGCAAATACATCCCCACCGCCGGCTGCTCTCTGGAGCGCCTCTGTCAACATCAGATTACAATTAATCCCCCCGTCTCTAATTAATTGATCATCTGCAGATAAATCAAGTCGAGTCGGTTGGGATTTGTGAACTCATGCGGGCGTAATACCTTCTTTATAGTGTAGAAAGCAAACACAACATTTGTATTGAAATCTTAAAATCCCCAAGAGGTTTAGATTGATCCTGAGGAGGGCTGCCTAACTCCAATCAAGATAGGATTCAGGTGCTGAACTATAGGTATGGGATTAGTTTTGTATGGAGCTCTCCATAGGGGCCATGTTTGCCAGTCTATATAGAGAACAGGTGAGAAGAAACAGCTAAGTTGCATCAGGACGGGTTGGGCACACTAGGAGCTGCTAACGAAAGTGGATTGGAGCTTGAAAAATTTGCTTGGGGAGGAGGGAGGTGGAGGCTTAGCTTTCTGAGGGCTGCAAAACAACAAACAGAGCAGTTTGAAAAGAGTGTGTCGAACTTAGTTTATCTCTCTTCGCTCATTCTCTCACATGCTCCCCTCTCTTGTCTCTCCTGCCCTCTTTCTATAGTCTGTCTACAGACGGCGGCTTTTGGCTATGAACCAAGGCTCCAGCTTACACCTCTGTAGAAGGTCCGGCGTCAGTTGGGACAGAGAGGATGACTCGGATATGGAAAGCGTGTCACAATTAACTCGTACCCCTGCATATCAACTCGATACTGGTGCCCTTCTATATAGCCAAGTTATCCTTACTCATTGTGTGTTTATTATTACTTTTATTATTATGTGTTATTACATTCTATTATTTCTCTATTTTCTTTCTGTCTGAATTGTTGGGAAGGGCCCGTAATTAAGTAATTCACTGTTAGTCTACACCTGTCATTCACGAAGTTGGGACGAATAACATTTGATTTGTTGATTTGTTGCCCTAGCTAAACATGTGCACAGTTCCTGGCCTTAGTTTAAGCCCCGCCTACCCAAACACGTATATAAACTGTATATATATATTTTTTATGTCAGAGAGAAGCCTGTCTGAAAAGAACCCCCCCCTTCTCTCTCCCTCCTCTTCTCCCTCTCTCTTCTCTCTCTCCCTGTTTTCCCCTTCTCACTCCATCAATCACTGTCTTTCATACTATCCATCATTCCATCCTCCCTCCTCTCTTCATTCATCTATGCTCATGACAGCAGTGTTCCCAACACCTGAGACAGGGAAGTGAAATAGCTACTCCACTTCCCATCCCAATGCAGCTTGCTGATTGAAGTGTTGATGAATAAATAACCAGTCTGTTCTTGTCCTACATGGTTTGTAATTAGGCTTTGCAGTCATGAATGAACCATAGAGGCAGATGTTTTCATTTTTGTAAATAGTGTTCCATCTGAAATTATACTACACTTAATGTGCCAGTTATGAGTTTTGAAATTGTGCAGGTGTTTGAGCAATTCAAATACATCAAAGTGGAAACAGGTTCCTAAGCAACAACATACATCAGATTCTGTTCAAAGTGCTACGGAAATCAATCTACTTTACACTTGATTTCAGGTCCAACTATTATTACTACTACTACGACGACGATGATGACGACTACTACTACTACTACTACTACTATTGCTGCGACTGCTATGACTACTACTACTATTACTATTACTACTACTACCACTACTACTAGTACTACTGGTACTGCTGCTGCTACTGCTGCTGCTCCTACTACTGCTGCTCCTACTGCTAGTATAAATCAATCACTCAATCAATCAAATGTATTTATAAGGTCCTTTTTTACAACAGCAGATGTCACAAAGTGCTATACAGAAACCCTAGTACTACTACTACGGTGTTGACATGCACATTATTCTAGGCCTGTATAATGTAAATTATTGCAATCTGAACTCAGGAGTCAACGTAACTTAGTACATGTACATTTGTGTCCCTCCATTTATTATGATATGTTATGTTTTGTATGATATGTATTAATTGTCTTCCAAATCGTATATCTTACAAATTCCAATTTGTGCAATATGTTACGGATTTGCTATGTATGATATGTTATGAATTACAATTTGTTGTGGCTAACGTCAACTAGGTGGCTAACATTAGCTAGGCTAGGGATGAGGGTTAAAGTTAGGGTTAAAGGCAGTGTTGTAGTACTCGAGACCGGTCTAGGGCTCGATGGTCACGAGACCACATATTGAGTGTCTCGGCCTTGACTCGGTCTCAGACAGTGAAGGATAGTAATTTCTTCCGGAGACCAGCTGAGACGAGCAGAGTAAAAAATTCATAATTATCAGCTTCCATTCAGTCAGCCCATAAAACCACTTAGCCAGGCCAAATATATACACTCCTTTCTTGAAACATTAATATCATAACAGTCTTTATATCTATAATAGACATGTTTGCGTCGTGGCGAACCTACAGGCCTTCAGTGTGTGACAGGTTAGTACTGTGGTGAACCTACAGGCCTTCAGTGTGTGACAGGTTAGTACTGTGGTGAACCTACAGGCCTTCAGTGTGTGACAGGTTAGTACTGTGGTGAACCTACAGGCCTTCAGTGTGTGACAGGTTAGTACTGTGGTGAACCTACAGGCCTTCAGTGTGTGACAGGTTAGTACTGTGGTGAACCTACAGGCCTTCAGTGTGTGACAGGTTAGTACTGTGGTGAACCTACAGGCCTTCAGTGTGTGACAGGTTAGTACTGTGGTGAACCTACAGGCCTTCAGTGTGTGACAGTACTGTGGTGACAGGCCTTCAGTGTGTGACAGGTTAGTAGTGAACCTACAGGCCTTCAGTGTGTGACAGGTTAGTACTGTGGTGAACCACAGGCCTTCAGTGTGTGACAGGTTAGTACTGTGGTGAACCTACAGGCCTTCAGTGTGTGACAGGTTAGTACTGTGGTGAACCTACAGGCCTTCAGTGTGTGACAGGTTAGTACAGTAGTGAACCTACAGGCCTTCAGTGTGTGACAGGTTAGTACAGTAGTGAACCTACAGGCCTTCAGTGTGTGACAGGTTAGTACAGTAGTGAACCTACAGGCCTTCAGTGTGTGACAGGTTAGTACAGTAGTGAACCTACAGGCCTTCAGTGTGTGACAGGTTAGTACTGTGGTGAACCTACAGGCCTTCAGTGTGACAGGTTGACAGGTTCAGTGTGACAGGTGTGGTGAACCTACAGGCCTTCAGTGTGTGACAGGTTAGTACTGTGGTGAACCTACAGGCCTTCAGTGTGTGACAGGTTAGTACTGTGGTGAACCTACAGGCCTTCAGTGTGTGACAGGTTAGTACAGTAGTGAACCTACAGGCCTTCAGTGTGTGACAGGTTAGTACAGTAGTGAACCTACAGGCCTTCAGTGTGTGACAGGTTAGTACTGTGGTGAACCTACAGGCCTTCAGTGTGTGACAGGTTAGTACTGTGGTGAACCTACAGGCCTTCAGTGTGTGACAGGTTAGTGTGTGACAGGTACAGTGGTGAACCTACAGGCCTTCAGTGTGTGACAGGTTAGTACTGTGGTGAACCTACAGGCCTTCAGTGTGTGACAGGTTAGTACTGTGGTGAACCTACAGGCCTTCAGTGTGTGACAGGTTAGTACTGTGGTGAACCTACAGGCCTTCAGTGTGTGACAGGTTAGTACAGTAGTGAACCTACAGGCCTTCAGTGTGTGACAGGTTAGTACAGTAGTGAACCTACAGGCCTTCAGTGTGTGACAGGTTAGTACTGTGGTGAACCTACAGGCCTTCAGTGTGTGACAGGTTAGTACTGTGGTGAACCTACAGGCCTTCAGTGTGTGACAGGTTAGTACAGTGGTGAACCTACAGGCCTTCAGTGTGTGACAGGTTAGTACTGTGGTGAACCTACAGGCCTTCAGTGTGTGACAGGTTAGTACTGTGGTCAGTTACCACTGACACGGCCTGCAACGGAAACATGCGGTCTCTCCTTCACTGCAGCCGAAGTGAGTAAGACATTTAAACGTGTTAACCCTCGCAAGGCTGCAGGCCCAGACGGCATCCCCAGCCGCGCCCTCAGAGCATGCGCAGACCAGCTGGCCGGTGTGTTTACGGACATATTCAATCAATCCCTATACCAGTCTGCTGTTCCCACATGCTTCAAGAGGGCCACCATTGTTCCTGTTCCCAAGAAAGCTAAGGTAACTGAGCTAAACGACTACCGCCCGTAGCACTCACATCCGTCATCATGAAGTGCTTTGAGAGACTAGTCAAGGACCATATCACCTCCACCCTACCTGACACCCTTGACCCACTCCAATTTGCTTACCGCCCAAATAGGTCCACAGACGATGCAATCTCAACCACACTGCACACTGCCCTAACCCATCTGGACAAGAGGAATACCTATGTGAGAATGCTGTTCATCGACTACAGCTCGGCATTCAACACCATAGTACCCTCCAAGCTCGTCATCAAGCTCGAGACCCTGGGTCTCGACCCCGCCCTGTGCAACTGGGTACTGGACTTCCTGACGGGCCGCCCCAGGTGGTGAGGGTAGGCAACAACATCTCCTCCCCGCTGATCCTCAACACTGGGGCCCCACAAGGGTGCGTTCTGAGCCCTCTCCTGTACTCCCTGTTCACCCACGACTGCGTGGCCATGCACGCCTCCAACTCAATCATCAAGTTTGCGGACGACACAACAGTGGTAGGCTTGATTACCAACAACGACGAGACGGCCTACAGGGAGGAGGTGAGGGCCCTCGGAGTGTGGTGTCAGGAAAATAACCTCACACTCAACGTCAACAAAACTAAGGAGATGATTGTGGACTTCAGGAAACAGCAGAGGGAACACCCCCATCCACATCGATGGAACAGTAGTGGAGAGGGTAGCAAGTTTTAAGTTCCTCGGCATACACATCACAGACAAACTGAATTGGTCCACTCACACAGACAGCATCGTGAGGAAGGCGCAGCAGCGCCTCTTCAACCTCAGGAGGCTGAAGAAATTCGGCTTGTCACCAAAAGCACTCAGAAACTTCTACAGATGCACAATCGAGAGCATCCTGGCGGGCTGTATCACCGCCTGGTATGGCAACTGCACCGCCCTCAACCGTAAGGCTCTCCAGAGGGTAGTGAGGTCTGCACAACGCATCACCGGGGGCAAACTACCTGCCCTCCAGGACACCTACACCACCCGATGCTACAGGAAGGCCATAAAGATCATCAAGGACATCAACCACCCGAGCCACTGCCTGTTCACCCCGCTGCCATCCAGAAGGCGAGGTCAGTACAGGTGCATCAAAGCTGGGACCGAGAGACTGAAAAACAGCTTCTATCTCAAGGCCATCAGACTGTTAAACAGCCACCACTAACATTGAGTGGCTACTGCCAACACACTGTCAATGACACTGACTCTACTCCAGCCACTTTAATCATGGGAATTGATGGGAAATGATGTAAATATATCACTAGCCACTTTAAACAATGCTACCTTATATAATGTTACTGATTTGGTGAACCTACAGGCCTTCAGTGTGTGACAGGTTAGTACTGTGGTGAACCTACAAGCCTTCAGTGTCTGACAGGTTAGTACTGTGGTGAACCTACAGGCCTTCAGTGTGTGACAGGTTAGTACTGTGGTGAACCTACAGGCCTTCAGTGTGTGACAGGTTAGTACTGTGGTGAACCTATAGGCCTCCAGTGTGTGACAGGTTCGTGATGAAAGGACCGCAACCGTAGTACCAGCACAATCATGTAAGAGAGTACACTTATTGTAGAACACAAAGGGCCAGTGGTGTAGTGGAAGGTATACCCAGGTATAAGCTGTATACTCACTTTATTTTTCAGTGGGCATTGTGTATTCTCACTTCTTAACCCATACTGATGTGTCTCAAAGTAGTGTAGTGGAGGTATACGACGTATTACAATAGACAAATCATGCACAGAGAAGTCTACACAATCGCAAAGCATGTGATGCTGAACAAATATATAAATGCAACATGCAGCAATTTCAACATTTTTTACAGTTACAGTTACAGTTCATATAAGGAAATCAGTCAATTTAAATACATTAATTAGGCCCTAATCTATGGATTTCACATGACTGGGCTAAGCCATGGGTGGGCCTGGGAGGGCATAGGTCCACTCACTTGGGAGCCAGGTCCACCCACTGGGGAGCCAGGACCACCCACTGGGGAGCCAGGACCACCCACTTGGGAGCCAGGACCACCCACTGGGGAGCCAGGTCCAGCCAATCAGTTTTTCCCCACTAAAGGGATTTATTACAGACAAAAATACTCCTCAGTTTCATCAGATGTCCGGGTGGCTGGTCTCAGACAATCCTGCTGGTGAAGAATCCGGATGTGGAGGTCCTGGGCTGGCGTGGTTACACATGGTCAGCCGTTGTAAGGCTGGTTGGATGTACTGCCAAATTCTCTAAAACGATATTGGAAGCAGCTTATGGTAGAGAAATTAACATTAAATTACCTGGCAACAGCTCTGGTGGACATTCCTGCAGTCAGTAAGCCAGGCTCCCTCAACACTTGAGACATCTGTGACATTGTGTTGTGTGACAAAACTGCACATTTTGGAGTGGACTTTTATTGTCCCCAGCACAAGGTGCACCTGTGTAATGATCATGCTATTTAATCAGCTTATTGATATGTCACACCTGTCAGGTGGATAGATTATATTGGTAGAGAATTGCTCACGAACAAAGATGTAAGTACATTTGTGCACAAAATTAGAGAGAAATAAGCTTTTTGTGCATATGGACAATTTCTGGGATCTTTTATTTCAGCTCATGAAACATGAGACCAACACTTTGCATGTTGCATTTATATTCAGTAGATTTATTGTTCAGTATATATTCACATGCGCGCAGCACACATAGCCTAGTTTCAGCTGAATATCATCTGCAGGCAACAAGAGCGCGCAGCTCTCAGTTGGTTTTGGCATGTAGCAGCTTACAGAAGAATGACATGGGCAGATTGTTCAGATTGATTGTGTGGACATAAAATATCACATTTTTGTGTGTTTTCCATGAAAAAAATATTAGATTTTTTAGAGTGAAAATCCGAAAAATCTATAGGATTTTTATTATACCATAAGAAAACATAGGATTTTTATTATACCATAAGAAAACATAGGATTTTTATTATACCATAAGAAAACATAGGATTTTTATTATACCATAAGAAAACATAGGATTTTTATTATACCATAAGAAAACATAGGATTTTTATTATACCATAAGAAAACATAGGATTTTTATTATACCATAAGAAAACAGGATTTTTATTATACCATAAGAAAACATAGGATTTTTATTATACCATAAGAAAACATAGGATTTTTATTATACCATAAGAAAACATAGGATTTTTATTATACCATAAGAAAACATAGGATTTTTCACACAGTGTCTTTCCTTCGCTGGGCGGGTCGCTTGGGAACTTTCTTTGCAAAATTAGAGTAGACCCACTTCTCCAGTCACCACTACACCACTGCATAGGGCTGATAGAAAGACAGCTGTCACACACAGCATGATATTAAATCACCCCTACACCACTGTATAGGGCCGATGGAAAGACGGCTGTCACACACAACATGTTAAATCACCACTACACCACTGTATAGGGCCGATGGAAAGACAATCACACACAGCATGATGTTAAATCACTCCTACACCACTGTATAGGGCCGATGGAAAGACAGCAGTCACACACAACATGATGTTAAATCACTCCTACACCACTGTATAGGGCCGATGGAAAGACAGCAGTCACACACAACATGATGTTAAATCACCACTACACCACTGCATAGGGCCGATGGAAAGACAGCAACAGCAGTCACACACAACATGATGTTAAATCACCCCTACACCACTGCATAGGGCCGATGGAAAGACAGCAACAGCAGTCACACACAACATGATGTTAAATCACCCCTGCACCACTGCATAGGGCCGATGGAAAGACAGCAACAGCAGTCACACACAACATGATGTTAAATCACCCCTACACCACTGCATAGGGCCGATGGAAAGACAGCTGTCACACACAACATGATGTTAAATCACCCCTACACCACTGTATAGGGCCGATGGAAAGACAGCAGTCACACACAACATGATGTTAAATCACCACTACACCACTGCATAGGGCTGATGGAAAGACAATCACACACAGCATGATGTTAAATCACCACTACACCACTGCATAGGGCTGATGGAAAGACAATCACACACAACATGATGTTAAATCACCACTACACCACTGCATATGGCTGATGGAAAGACAATCACACACAACATGATGTTAAATCACCCCTGCACCACTGCATAGGGCCGATGGAAAGACAGCAGTCACACACAACATGATGTTAAATCACCACTACACCACTGCATAGGGCCGATGGAAAGACAGCTGTCACACACAACATGATGTTAAATCACCCCTACACCACTGCATAGGGCCGATGGAAAGACGGCTGTCACACACAGCATGATGTTAAAGGATAAGCAGTCCATAAACTAGGACATAATAACCCAGTTGGTCCCAATCATAACAATACAAAACACAACCATTAAGCATTTCCCAATCGAAACGTACAACTATTACTTCCCATTACAAAAAACATTTCACATTTAGCACACGAAGTAACCGGTGACCTAAAGTTGAAATGCAGCAATGTTTCACACATAAGTTATTTTCAAAGAGATGGCTGACATATTTTTCTGGTCTTGGTCTTGAATCAGTCTCACTTTAGGAGGTCTCGAACACAACACTGACTATCATTAAGGGCTACACAAAGGAAGACATGTAGGCCCTACTCACACAGCACACAGCAGGGCTCAACATTCAGGTACATTTGCAGGTGGCACACCGGGCCAGTGCCAACTGAAAGCTACTGATCCGAATGAAAACAATACTGTCCCGGGTCAAGATCTGAAAGAAAAGTAAATGATGCATGCATCACTTCAATAACAGGTGATTTTATCTTTTATACAGAAACTGGCAAGTCTCATTCAAGGTCTTAAAGGACTTTTTCAAGCAAGTACCTACATTTCATATTTAATTGTCATAATAGCCCATCAGCCTTGTAGACTACCCTCCAAAATGTATGCAAAAAAGTATGCACTACCATTTTAAGAATAATGTATATTTTAATATGCCTACCCAATGGCATTATGCATTGACATTCACATTATTTTCTCATTTTAAAATCTGTCAGAATAATGTGGGTGTTGCCTTACTAAATAGCCAGCATGCTCCAGACACAAACACACACATGTAGTCTGTCCATGTGCTAGCTAGTCAGTCTCTCCATGTGAGATGGTGAAGAGTTAGTGAGGTGTTAATGTATCAGGTTTTAAAATGAGAAAAAGACCAAGAACAGCATTTCCTTTGTAATGGAAAGCTTTAAATGGAAAACCAAGTTAAAGACAATATTCATTGTTGTCTTGCTCATAATAACTGAACATGGTTTTACCACAACAAGCGCGACAGACTGACTCATCAACCCTTCAGCAGAACCAGCGGGAAACAAACAAACGCAGCTATAGATCTCATAAAAACTGATCAGAAATTCAATCACGGAATAATTCTATTGGAGCAATAGAACTTCTAAATCGGCTACCATAACTTTAACGACTTTTCAAGGACCAAAGAGCCTATAGGAAATTTCGGATTTTCAAGGTAGACTATTCCATGATGATTGAATTGCCCATGGCAAATACAGTATTCAACGAAAACTTAGAACTTTTGAAATACCTGTGTTGAATGCCCATTCTTGCCTTAGCATTTACTGATAGATATGATAACTTGGAGCATCTTTCCTGCAGCTGTTGTTCTTCACCACAGGCAACAACCAGCTGTTTAATAAGAGCTGCTCGCTCTCTCTGCCCACAGACAATCTATAGGCTATACTGTATGTGTGCAGCACGTGTGATAAATAATAAATATAACAGATTTGTTGCCACCCTTGTGACCAATAAAACATGTGTGTCACACTGCCAAGTCAAACGGTCACAAATGAAAAAATAAATAAATTAAGGGGTGGATCAGCTTAATATTGGTTCTTAATATTGGATCAGCTGAATAATATTGGATCAGCTGAATATTGGTTCCATCAATGTAATTGTCTGCATCATTTCCAATCCCCCATACATATATTTTTTGGTAAATATATATATCCATACACACATGCATACATATACACATATATACAGTGCCTTGCGAAAGTATTCGGCCCCCTTGCGACCTTTTGCCACATTTCAGGCTTCAAACATAAAGATATAAAACTGTATTTTTTTGTGAAGAATCAACAACAAGTGGGACACAATCATGAAGTGGAACGACATTTATTGGATATTTCTAACTTTTTTAACAAATCAAAAACTGAAAAATTGGGCGTGCAAAATTATTCAGCCCCCTTAAGTTAATACTTTGTAGCGCCACCTTTTGCTGCGATTACAGCTGTAAGTCGCTTGGGGTATGTCTCTATCAGTTTTGCACATCGAGAGACTGAAATTTTTTCCCATTCCTCCTTGCAAAACAGCTCGAGCTCAGTGAGGTTGGATGGAGAGCATTTGTGAACAGCAGTTTTCAGTTCTTTCCACAGATTCTCGATTGGATTCAGGTCTGGACTTTGACTTGGCCATTCTAACACCTGGATATGTTTATTTTTGAACCATTCCATTGTAGATTTTGCTTCATGTTTTGGATCATTGTCTTGTTGGAAGACAAATCTCCGTCCCAGTCTCAGGTCTTTTGCAGACTCCATCAGGTTTTCTTCCAGAATGGTCCTGTATTTGGCTCCATCCATCTTCCCATCAATTTTAACCATCTTCCCTGTCCCTGCTGAAGAAAAGCAGGCCCAAACCATGATGCTGCCACCACCATGTTTGACAGTGGGGATGGTGTTCAGGGTGATGAGCTGTGTTGCTTTTACGCCAAACATAACGTTTTGCATTGTTGCCAAAAAGTTCCATTTTGGTTTCATCTGACCAGAGCACCTTCTTCCACATGTTTGGTGTGTCTCCCAGGTGGCTTGTGGCAAACTTTAAACGACACTTTTTATGGATATCTTTAACAAATGGCTTTCTTCTTGCCACTCTTCCATAAAGGCCAGATTTGTGCAAAACACGACTGATTGTTGTCCTATGGACAGAGTCTCCCACCTCAGCTGTAGATCTCTGCAGTTCATCCAGAGTGATCATGGGCCTCTTGGCTGCATCTCTGATCAGTCTTCTCCTTGTATGAGCTGAAAGTTTAGAGGGACGGCCAGGTCTTGGTAGATTTGCCGTGGTCTGATACTCCTTCCATTTCAATATTATCGCTTGCACAGTGCTCCTTGGGATGTTTAAAGCTTGGGAAATCTTTTGGTATCCAAATCCGGCTTTAAACTTCTTCACAACAGTATCTCGGACCTGCCTGGTGTGTTCCTTGTTCTTCATGATGCTCTCTGCGTTTTTAACGGACCTCTGAGACTATCACAGTGCAGGTGCATTTATACGGAGACTTGATTACACACAGGTGGATTGTATTTATCATCATTAGTCATTTAGGTCAACATTGGATCATTCAGAGATCCTCACTGAACTTCTGGAGAGAGTTTGCTGCACTGAAAGTAAAGGGGCTGAATAATTTTGCACGCCCAATTTTTCCGTTTTTGATATGTTAAAAAAGTTTGAAATATCCAATAAATGTCGTTCCACTTCATGATTGTGTCCCACTTGTTGTTGATTCTTCACAAAAAAATGCAGGTTTATATCTTTATGTTTGAAGCCTGAAATGTGGCAAAAGGTCGCAAAGTTCAAGGGGGCCGAATACTTTCGCAAGGCACTGTACATACACATACCTATATAGACATACATACTTCTTTAAAGAATATACCTTTATTATTATTCCCCGCAAACCCTACCACCGATCCCCCAATTGGAGTAAATTAATAAACACTTCGGCTTTTACTTTCAATTTATACATCTTATACACATTTCACATACACAATCTATTTTACAATAGTTATATTTTGTTTGTTTTTAGTCCTTCCTCTATTTCTGATGTCCATCCAGTTTGATTTATATTTGTATCTGTGCTATTTCACAATAGTTCTGAACCTATATACATTTTACAGACCCCGTATGTTTTACATGGTTTATCTTGTTATTAGTCCCACCCTTCAGCTCCATTCAACCCCTCCCAGCTATCCCTCAACATCATCCCTTTCGGATTTCTATTTGCCATATATTTTTCAACTGTGCTGTGATGCTTCACAAACTAATTGAACCTTTCTATTCTCATAGCTTCTACAGATTGTAAATTAAAAATTAAAAATTAAAATGTTAAATTATTGATTGATTGACTATGGCTTTTCAAATCACCCAGTATTGCTGTCTGCAGCGTTAGTTCTAGGCAAATGTTGCAATGCTTCAGCCATTCCTGGACCTATGACCAAAAACGAGCGACAATACCAAAATAAATGATCTAATGACTCTGCCTCCTCACAGCAGAATCTGCAGACCTGGGAAGATTGTATCCCCCATATATATAACATTCTATTAGTTGCAAGAATTTTGTATAGTAATTTAAATTTAACATTTTTATTAAGTTTAGCATTTGGCGTTGTTTTGCGTATCAATTCATAAACCATGTGCCATGGAATGGGTACATCGAAAATCTCTTCCCAACTATTTTGCAATTTATATGGCACAGCTGTCAGTTTTTTGGTCCTTAAATAAAATTGGTATATGTTTTTATTTATCACACTTTTCTTTAACCATTTATGTTCTTTAATACAGGGCCGACATACAAGTTCCTTCCTTTTTTCCCCTTCTACTGGCCTCTTCCATTTTTGTGGTAATGCTGCAATTAATTGGTTGTAATTTTGGGTAGAGCAGAAATGTCCATATGTCTGTGTTCGCTGCATGTGTGACATAACTCCACCAGTCCTATTTATGATATCATTCACAAAAATTATACCTTTTTTTAAAAATGTATTCGGAAAATACAGTTTTTTTTAATCAATTAGTATATTTGAATTTAACCACAATATTTGTTGTATTATTTGTTCTGTCTTTTCAGGTGGATTAGACTGAAATTGCAACCAACTTTCACGGCTTGTTTAAAAAATAAAGATATTCTGGAGATTATTTCCTTTTCAAACAACCGAAAGTGATTAGGTGTAATCTGAATAAAGGGGAAAAGGCCCTTCTTGAACATAGGATGAGACATTCCTACCAATTTACTAGAGAACCTGTTTGTATTTAAGTATAACTTTTGTATGACTGATGCCTTTAGTGAGAGGTCTAATGCTTTAATATTTAATCATTTCTGTCCAATTCATATTCGTTATATAAATAGGCCCTTTTAATTTTATCTGGCTTGCCGTTCCAAATAAAATTGAATATTTTATGTTCATATAATTTAAAAAGCAGGGCACTAGGTGTAGGCAAAGCCATAAGAAAATAGGTAATGACTAAAGAGTTCATCAGGGTGATTTTTCCACAAATTTTTCCACAAATAGACAGGCATTTTCCTTTCTATTCCTTTCTATGGTAGCAAGATCTTATCTATTTTTGCTAACTTTCTCTAAAAATGTATTGGAGTGAGATCATTTCTTTCTTTTGGGATTTGTATACGGAGTAGGTCCACATCTCCGTCAGATCATTTTATTGGTAAACTACATGGTAATGTAAAATTTGCATTTTTTTTTGTGATCCAATACGTAATATGATATGATACTTATCATAATTTGGTTTTAATCCAGAGAGAATAGCAAAAGTATCTAGATCCTCTATGAGGCCATGGAGAGACTCTAATTGTGGTTTTAAAAGAAAACATGACTCATCAGCGTACAATGACACCTTAGTTTTTAAGCCACGGATTTCTAATCCCTTAATATTATTGTTTGATCTAATCTTAACAGCTAACATTTCAATGACAATAATAAATAGATATGCCGAAAGTGGACAACCTTGTTTACTCCTCTAGAGAGTTTAAAACTTTCTGAGATGTAGCCATTATTTACTATTTTACACCTAGGTTACTATACATAACTTTATCCCATTTTATAAGAGATTCCGTCTGTATGGAGGAGTGGGCCAAAATCCCTGCTGCAGTGTGTGCAAACCTGGAATGCACTGCATTTCTTTCTTCATCCACATGACCTTGTATGCATCCTCCATATGCGCTGTTGATCTATCTCACTTGTTTACAGTAGGAAAATGAATGGGAAAATACGTTTGATGTCTCTTCACATGTTTGTGTGTTATATAAAAAAATTAAATAAACTTGATAACTTGAAAGCCCTGATCATTAGGGTCATTTTAAGATCTCAGGCTTGCAAATCCATTCATCCGTAAGTCACATCTAGTATTGAAACCGAATGATATAGTATACAATATATGGGTAGTTTAGAAAATGCCACCAGAGAGAGCCAGAGTTCCATTTGAACTTGCAACCTTTCAGTTACTAGTCCAACACCCAAACCATTAGGCTAGTCTGCCACCCCAATAATATCCAATAATATCTGCCGCCCCAATGATATCTGCTAAATATGTGTATCTGACCAATAACATCTGCTAAATATGTGTATATGACCAATAACATCTGCTAAATATGTGTATATGACCAATAACATCTTAAATATGTGTATATGACAAATAACATCTGCTAAATATGTGTATATGACCAATAACATCTTAAATATGTGTATATGACCAATAATCTGCTTGAAAGGCGGTGGGTGTAGCTGGTGCATGAAGTCAGGCGCAGGAGAGCAGAGATGAGTGGAAACGCACTTTACTTGTGAAAATAGCACAAAGTAACAAATCCAATGTGCGAACAATAATGGTTGTCATACAACATGGGTGAATACAGCACCCGGAACAAACCAGTCGGAAACGTACCGACCTTAACAATAAACAAACGCACACAAAGACATGGGGGAAACAGAGGCTTAAATACATGACCAGTAATTGGGAAATGAAAACCAGGTGTGTGGGAAAAATGAGACAAAACAAATGGAAAATGAAAAATGGATCACGATGGCTAGAAGAACAGCGACGTCGACCACCCCGTGAGAGCCCTCCATTGCCACGAAACAGTGGTATCATGACAGACTAACCAGGGTAGCCCTAGCACCATGGGAAACACAGGAGAATCAATAAGGAAGAGTCTGATTCTCTCCTTATAACCCTCCTGCGTCACCATGACCAGGGGCGCGGTGACCTCCTTAATCAACCCGGACCCCAATGTCTAGGGCGTGAACTGGGAAGGGCATATCCACTGGGACAATGGGGATCCCTAATCTAAGGCAAATGATCTGTCAACGAGCGCCTTATGCTGGGAATGTGGGGAAAACTCAGGAAAAGCAACGTTCAAAAGCATGTGGGCAACAGAGAGCTCTGGGTGAGCATGGTGCCGGCTCACCTGACTCGAGAGTGCTGCCTCGACTCCCAGAGGAACTTCCCCAGCACCGACCGGCAGTGTGCCCTCTGCGGCCACAGATGGTGCATGAAACGGAACCTCCTCCGGTCTCGCTAAGCGCAGCACCTCCCAGGTCCCTGAGCATCGGATCGGTGGTGTTGGGGGATGGAATCGACAGACCCCGAACTGGACGCAGCGGGTAGCCAGCAGATTATCCAACCGAATGGACAAGTCCACCAGCTGATCGGAAGTGAGGGTGGTGTCCCTGCAGGCCAACTCCGGACGGATGTCCTCGCGCAAGCTGCAACCATAGTGGTCGATCAGGGCCCTGTCGTTTCATCCCACGCCAGGGTCCGGAAGTCCAGAGCGAACTCCTGGGCGCTCCTCGTCCCCTTCCTCAGATGTACGAGACGTTCACCTGCCGCTCTACCCTCAGGTGGAAATGAAAACCAGGTGTGTGGGAAAAACGAGACAAAACAAATGGAAAATGAAAAATGGATCGGCGATGGCTAGAAGATCGGCAACGTCGACCGCCAAACACCACCCAAATAAGGAGAGGCATCGACTTCGGTAGAAGTTGTGACACTGCTAAATATGTGTGTGACCAATAACATCTGCTAAATAGGTGTTTGTGACCAATAACATCTGTTAAAAATTTGTATGTGACCAATTATATCTGCTAAATATGTGTATGTGACCAATAACATTTGATTAAAAAAAGTATTATTCTATCCAATACCTTTCCAAGAACACATTGCTAGAAAATTCCTTTTGAAAGGGTTTGTCATCTCCTAGCCATTGTGTTTCTACATCTGCGCTGCTACCTCTTTTGGGGTTTAAGCTGGGTTTCTGTATAAGCACTTTGTGACATCTGCTGATGTAAAAAGGGCTTCATAAATACATTTTATGTTATTTGCTTACGAAATGCTGCACTCATGATATGTTGCATTCTGAGGTGGTGGACTGCATTTTTCACAACACTAAAGGCTTATGTATTACTACAAATGCTGTTTGTCCCACATAGTGAATACCACTCAATTATACTTCATCTTTGCTTACCTTTGTGAATTGTAATGTAATGTAAGGTCTTGTTTTCTGATATGATGAACACTGAATGAATTCTTGCCTGACTACTGATGACCACCAAATATGGATGCCATATATTTTTGTAATGAGAGAGAGAGAGAGAGAGAGAGAGAGAGAGAGAGAGAGAGAGAGAGAATGCATCAGTGTCTGTAAATTAACATTTGTAGTCTACTGGCATTGAGCAAGAGAATAGTTAAAGGGTAAGCAGGAAAGAAGATGAAAGAGAGAGAGGGGATGAAGTATGAGGGAAAGCTTAAACCCATGATCAAACAGATGTTGCCTCTGATTTCAGGAGGCTGGATTGTAATTATGTCTCTGCTACATACACACACACACAAACTACCCTAGTTCAGGGTCAATAGAGGAGACGTGTGGCACGTGCTGCTCCAGTATACCCTATGGTTAGAGGTGTGTGTGTGTTGAGCAAGCAGACGTGGTCAGTCTGCCGGTCTGTGACCCCTTCTAAGGCGAGAATGTTTCCTCCCTGTGAATGGCCCTGACACAGTTTTACTTTCTAGGTAACATGCACATTTCTCTGCCAATGGGTTTAGAAGTGACTGGCCCTGTCCGGTCCTCTTCTTCCTACTCATACTGTTTGTGCTGAGGAACATATACTTAAAGCAAGCTATCTCTGCCTGAGTGTGTGTGTGTGTGTGTGTGTGTGTGTGTGTGTGTGTGTGTGTGTGTGTGTGTGTGTGTGTGTGTGTGTGTGTGTGTGTGTGTGTGTGTGTGTGTGTGTGTGTGTGTGTGTGTGTGTGTGTGTGTGTGTGTGTGTTTTATTGTAATCGATCAGTATCAGCGTGGGCTGTCCTGCTGTCTGAACAAAACAAGCAGCCTTTTTTGGAAAGTTATTTTCAAAGATTTTCAAAGGAATCGACAGGAGAACAAAAGAGATGAGAGGCCCATCAATACATGAAAGACAGAGACAAAGACAGAGCAAGAGAGACAGAGCAAGAGAGAGTGTGTGTGTGTGGAACACAACTATCAAATGTGTATGTGTTGTCAGAGCCATTATCACCCAGACCTGCAGCATGAGACAGCGTTCACAGGTCTAGCTCAATGAGGATGATTGTGTAACCGGCAGCAGGAAACCTGTGGCATTCTACAACACAACGTTACCTAGTAATGAAACATGAATGTTGAACAAGTCAACGGTGTCGCTCTAATTAGCCCGCTGGGTCGTCTTAGCGACTGAACTGCTCTTGAGCCTTTTGTATTGTGATTTAACGGGCTTCTTTGTGCATAATGAAGGATAAATATCCTCGCAGTAATTATGTCAAAGAAAACAAAAAGAGCTAATTAGTTCAAATTAAACACAGCCTGTTGTTGTGTTGAAGGACAGAAGGCCATGTTGTGGTGTTTTCTAAATGTGCAAATTGTGTAGTTTTTTTCTATACTTTTTGTTCATTAACATTGTTGGATACTAAGGACTGATAGTATACTAAGGACTGATAGTATACTAAGGACTGATAGTATACTAAGGACTGATAGTATACTAAGGACTGATAGTATACTAAGGACTGATAGTATACTAAGGACTGATAGTTTACTAAGGACTGATAGTTTACTAAGGACTGATAGTTTACTAAGGACTGATAGTTTACTAAGGACTGATAGTATACTAAGGACTGATAGTATACTAAGGACTGATAGTATACTAAGGACTGATAGTTTACTAAGGACTGATAGTTTACTAAGGACTGATAGTTTACTAAGGACTGATAGTATACTAAGGACTGATAGTATACTAAGGACTGATAGTTTACTAAGGACTGATAGTTTACTAAGGACTGATAGTATACTAAGGACTGATAGTTTACTAAGGACTGATAGTATACTAAGGACTGATAGTTTACTAAGGACTGATAGTTTACTAAGGACTGATAGTATACTAAGGACTGATAGTTTACTAAGGACTGATAGTATACTAAGGACTGATAGTATACTAAGGACTGATAGTATACTAAGGACTGATAGTATATGCCTCAACAATAGTCTGACTAGAGCCTTCATTCAAGTAGAAAGCCATTGTGAGGGTCTGCGCTCATGCTACAATGGGTAGTGGCCGTTGTGTGGAAGAAAAAAATATCTGTAGAATTACATACAGATGTAGGATCTTAATTCGATCACTCTTTTGTTGCTGATAATTGCAAACCTGTAGTGTATTTGAGGTTTAAAAAGGCTTCTAAAGTTTGTCATTTCCACTTTGAAATTTCAGATTTGATTTGCCCTAACAAAAAATGTATTCTACAAAAATATTCTACAATATTTGAAAAAAAAATATTCTAATCCACATAAAAATTCACATTTCCTATTTGTTTCAATATTATTTTCCTGGTGTCTCAAACTGGCTCAAATTAAGATCCTACGTCTGTAGGTATTGCACTCAAACAACTAAGATGAAAAAATATACTTAAATGAATCAATGCTCAAAAGAATAACAAAAGGTGCAAAGTGCTAAAAAGTGATAAACAACAAGAGGAGCAGCACTGATGAAGGCATAGAAGCCTTTTGTAAACATTTTGAACATGGATTTAATTAAGTATATTTTTGCATCTCCACCTCCTTGGTTTGTCCTTCCATTGGTTTGAGTGCGAGTAACTATGTAATTCTACAGCCTTCACTCCTAATCTCTCTCCACTCACGACCATCTATTGTATCTGAAAGAGCTTCATGTATGAAAAAGTAACCTGAATGAAAGGAAAGGAGGATAGAGGACTTCATGCCAGAGAGAGCTCAGGTGCCCCTCAACCTCAGTTTCTGATAGAAATCTGAAAGCACCTGATCCATCCCCCCAGACTTGGCCCCAGCTTTAATTCACATTGTGGGAAAACAGTCTCAACTCCATCCGTTCATCCATCCAGACTCTCTTGGATTTGTATTGGTATGCAGTGTTCTAGTTGTACATCATAGTGGATCAGTCCCAGTGTTCCAGCCGTACATGGTAGGGGACTAGCCCCATGGTTCCAGTCATACATGGTAGGGGACTAGCCTCATGGTTCCAGCCATACAAGGTAGGGGACTAGCCCCATGGTTCCAGTCATACATGGTAGGGGACTAGCCTCATGGTTCCAGCCATACATGGTAGTAGACTAGCCCCATGGTTCCAGTCATACATGGTAGTAGACTAGCCCCATGGTTCCAGTCATACATGGTAGGGGACTAGCCCCATGGTTCCAGTCATACATGGTAGTAGACTAGCCCCATGGTTCCAGTCATACATGGTAGCAGACTAGCCCCATGGTTCCAGTCATACATGGTAGTAGACTAGCCCCATGGTTCCAGTCATACATGGTAGCAGACTAGCTCCATGGTTCCAGTCATACATGGTAATGGATAAGTCCCAGTGTTCCAGTCATACATGGTAGGGGACTAACCTCATGGTTCCAACCATACATGGTAGGGGACTAGCCCCATGGTTCCAGCCATACATGGTAGTAGACTAGCCCCATGGTTCCAGCCATACATGGTAGGGGACTAGCCCCATGGTTCCAGTCATACATGGTAGGGGACTAGCCCCATGGTTCCAGTCATACATGGTAGGGGACTAGCCCCATGGTTCCAGTCATACATGGTAGTAGACTAGCCCCATGGTTCCCGTCATACAAGGTAATGGATAAGTCACAGTGTTCCAGTCATACTTAGTAGTGGATAAGTCACAGTGTTCCAGTCATACATGGTAGTGGATAAGTCACAGTGTTCCAGTCATACTTGGTCGTGGATAAGTCACAGTGTTCCAGTCATACTTGGTCGTGGATAAGTCACAGTGTTCCAGTCATACTTAGTAGTGGATAAGTCACAGTGTTCCAGTCATACTTGGTCGTGGATAAGTCACAGTGTTCCAGTCATACTTGGTCGTGGATAAGTCACATTGTTCCAGTCATACTTAGTAGTGGATAAGTCACCATGTTCCAGTCATACATGGTAGTGGATAAGTCACAGTGTTCCAGTCATACATGGTCGTGGATAAGTCAGTGTTCCAGTCATACTTGGTAGTGGATAAGTCACAGTGTTCCAGTCATACTTGGTAGTGGATAAGTCACAGTGTTCCAGTCATACTTGGTAGTGGATAAGTCACAGTGTTCCAGTCATACTTGGTCGTGGATAAGTCACAGTGTTCCAGTCATACTTGGTAGTGGATAAGTCACAGTGTTCCAGTGCTGCCATTCTCTTAGTGTTTTAACCTTTATTTAACTAGGCAAGTCAGTTAAGAACAACTCCTTATTTACAATGACGGCCTACAAATACATGATGTTGCATTAGGAGGGATGGAGGGGCTGGCTTTAGAAGCCTTGTAATGCTACTAACTGTGTTCCCTATGTATTTAGCCAACGGTCAGTTCTTAATCCTTTGACATTTTGTTGACATGAAATTCAGTGTTTTTATGACTTCTCAAACAACAAGAGAACCAAGCAGCAGTGTCCCTAGTGGACAATTAACCAGGTTGAAGGATTACTCATGCATTTTCCTTCTGGATTATGCCCCAATGACCACTTCAATAATCTTCCCTGACGTTTTCTATGGATTATGTGTTCACTGAACACGTACTGAGCTACTCTGTGGACACTGACAAATACAGTTTGTACACAGTAGCTAAGAAGTACAGCGATCAGCTCTATGATGGATGCAACTGCTGGATGTAAAGGTAAAGTATTATTGATGGCGAGTCACTTCCAACCAAGCCTGCAGAAATGATCAAACAGCCAAGTGAATTCCCTGATCCATTGGCTATCGCTGGTAACATTTCCCCAACATCATCACAGACTCTGTTTAGCCTACCACCAGCTTTGGAGTGCTCAGAAGTAGTCAAGTAACATCACCAGTGTATTACACTTGTCAAGTTGGTATAATGGGATCGGGAGACAGGCGCAGGAATGCGTAATAGTTTTTTTATTTCACCCAAATTACAGTGTGCCATGTAAAGGCACAGGGACGAAGACCAGACAAGCACGTATACAAAACACAGGGTTGAAACCCAAACAAAAGAGCGAGGAGTACCTCGAATAAATAACACAAGCGCACAATGATTAACACATTAACACATAATCATCTGCGCATTCCACAATGGCACGAAAGCCAAAACACACAGCACAGGTACTCACACGCACCAACGGACATTGTAACAATAATCGACAGCCCAATGGTGAAACAAAGGGCACATTTCTACAAATACAATCAGTGAGAATGGGGACTAGGTGTCCGCCATGACACAGTTCCGGAGGGATCCGTGACAACACTCCAATAGTGTTTGACATAATGTGGGGAAAACAGAGATCTGATGAAGCACAGACCAGCGCCTGTATTCATAAAGGGTGTCAGAGGGTATCAAGGATCAGGTCCATGCAATCTTATTAATTAAGATCTAAAAGGCTAAACTGATCCTAGATCAGCACTGCTACTGTGAGAAGCTTTATGAATACGGCCAGTTCTGTATATACTCGCTACCCTGTTCTCATTACTGATTATGTGATGACCTCTTCCTAAACAGGTGGAGATGGTGACTTAAATACCACAGTGTCAGCCTAAGATCTTCCTAAACAGGTTAATGGAGATTACACAGCAAACTACAGTGACATCTACTATGCGAGTCATACTCAATCACTAAATTGCATAAATGTCACGCGTACTGATTCACTGACTAACACTGTTAACAATGACTAACACCATGTTAACACTGACTAACACTGTTAACAATGACTAACACCATGTTAACACTGACTAACACTGTTAACAATGACTAACACCATGTTAACACTGACTAACACTGTTAACAATGACTAACACCATGTTAACACTGACTAACACTGTTAACAATGACTAACACCATGTTAACACTGACTAACACTGTTAACAATGACTAACACCATGTTAACACTGACTAACACTGTTAACAATGACTAACACCATGTTAACAATGACTAACACCATGTTAACACTGACTAACACTGTTAACAATGACTAACACCATGTTAACACATGAAACAGATTAGTATCATCTCTGTGTACTTTGTTACTACAGTGGACATTACAACAGCGCATGTTACACAGCTGTCTAATGGGAGATCAGGTGGTGGTCATGTTCAGTAGTAGGCTACACCATAACACGTTTCGCAATGGAAAACAAAAATGGATGTTTCTTATTGGACAAGTCCTCATAGTCCCTCCCTGTTTTCTTCCATTTGGGGCCTAATGAACTTGACCCTGGCTGGTGTAACTGTGCCACAGCCCAGAGTCAGGACTGGGTTAGGGTTTATAGTCACAGAAAACATCTCTACAGAGAGGACTTGGTGTACAGAGCACAAACCACTCATCATTTTTGCTGGGACATTGACTGTAGGCTAAAGAGCAGATCTGTTCATGTAATAATTGAGTTGGTCCTGGAAGACGGTCTCTACAGAATAGGGGGAAACATCTATTTGAGAGTGACAGTCATTGAGATGGGTGAATGTACTTCATGTATTTTTATCTGACTAATGCACCACCGGAGTTGCCATATGGCTTTGTGAAACAAGATCACAGACACATTAACGGTCTCTCATGTCCAATGGGTGTGCATGGTGTGTTTTAAACCCAATGGGTCTTGTCAGAGAGACAAGAGAGACTTTCCGAGAAATATTGGCAGGCTGAATATTCAGTATTCAATGCTCTTAGTTTAAATTATAGAATTGTGGAATTAATTGAAGACAATGCCAGAATGTGCTGAGAAACAATAAGAAACTGATATTTATCAATTGAGTTGATGCTGTAGGCCTAGGACATTATTATTTCATCATGATTGAAGAAATCATGTTGTCCGTCTGTCCATCTACCTGTCTGTCTGTACATCTGCCTATTCCCAGATGAAAATCTTTTGTGCAATATCAGACAGAGATACTTTGGGAGAGACTCTTGTTCCCATGGCAACGCTGTATAAATTGATCAACTTGAGGCCTCACAAGTGGAAACGGGGCCGGCCCTAGCTTTTTGGGGGCCCTAAATGAGACTTGCCCCCCCCCATCTTGCCTGCCAAAACATTTTAGCAGCCCCCTTGTTGGTGACAGAGAGAAAACATTTGCCATTTTGAAGTTGATTTCCTTCAATCTTACACATTTTTCCATGGGGCGAAGAGAAAATGTTGCAGTTTCAAATCTGATACCCTGCAATTCTACACATGTTGCCTTGAAATGAGGCAGTAGGAGTAAGCCTGTTATGTTGAGATTTGTTGCTTACTGCATACATTTTTACTAAACAGTATGTTCTAAATAACATGTAGTATGATTAGTACACAGTATGTCGTTTTAGTACGTAGTAGTTGCGACAGAAGGTTTTTTGGGGGGTTGGGGACCCGCTAGAGGCCTCAGGGCACTAAGCGGATGCTTGTTGCTTATTGGCTGGTCCAGCACTAGCTGGAAACACAAACGCATGCCTTTAGGCCAGACAGTCTTCTGGTAGAAATGAGTCAGAGGATTCTAGCTGACTCCAGGTCTCCTTTCACCTGCTCCCATTCTATTAATAGATATAAGAGAGTTTGCCAGGGTTAACATGCTGTTTAATGTCTGCTTGGTTAATCATTGCTGTGTGTATGTGTGTTCCTACATCCTCCAATAAACCCCACTCAGACCTAGCTTATGTGTCATTTAAAACAAGAGGGCAACTGTTTACATTGACCTTAAGTTCACCACGGTTCATCAACTCTGAACTCACATTTATAGCAGGTCCACGAAAATAATATTTATAAAAAGTTATACATTAGAACATTGTAAGGCCATTTTGTTTGTACAGTTAATTGATGGACACATGGTACTACTAACAGAAGTCCAATGGGTGTAATAATGGGTGGACTGGCTGCTATTTTGAGTGTCATCATAGCAGTAAAGATTCTACATCGATGATACTACTACAGCCTGTTATTCAGTAGTTGTGTTTAGACCAGTGGCTTAGCGAAGTTTTGCAGTCCCCCCCCCCAGGTCCGAGTAAATTCCTCTCCCCAAAACCGTAGAGAAATATGTCCACTTTTATAGCTAATCTCGTCCTATTTTTTACGTTTTGGGAATGTTTGTTTGCTGTTTTAGAGCTAATTCCCTGCTATTATACACGTTTTGCCATGAGGCTGGGAATGTTTGTTTGCTGTTTTAGAGCTAATTCCCTGCTATTATACACATTTTGCAATGTGGCTGAGAGAAAAGGTTGCAGTTTTACAGATATGTCCACTTTTATAGCTAATCTCATCCTATTTTTTACGTTTTGGGAATGTTTGTTTGCTGTTTTAGAGCTAATTCCCTGCTATTATACACGTTTTGCCATGAGGTTGGGAATGTTTGTTTGCTGTTTTAGAGCTAATTCCCTGCTATTATACACATTTTGCCATGAGGCTGGGAATGTTTGTTTGCTGTTTTAGAGCTAATTCCCTGCTATTATACACATTTTGCAATGTGGCTGAGAGAAAAGGTTGCAGTTTTACAGATAACTTTCTGTAATTATTAATGTGTTCACAGGGATACAGTAGTTATCAGTGGAATACAACATGTTTCCCTTAGAACAGGACTGCAAGACTCTTGGTTTTCATCTGGATGGCTGCAGCAGAGGAACGGGTGAATTGTTAGAGCGAATAAAATGCTATTTTTCTTTCATCACCACTCTGAGAAAACCATTCATTACATTCACTCTTGTGCATAATGTAAGAACCATGTGCAAGAACAAAAGTTACTTTCAGAAAGGTACATTGGATCGTTCATGACATCACTGTACTTGGTAATCTGTCAGATTTGATCATCTAGAATGGGGAAGTGGAGTACAGAAAACATTGACATTGACCAGAATGGGTACACTGAAGATGTATACACTGAAGATTGCAAGTGCATTTCACTTTGAGTACAATTTCCTGCAATTTTTTTTAAATGGATGACAGTTCCATTTTAGTCGTTTAGCAGACGCTCTTATCCAGAGGACTGAGTGCATACATTTTCATACTTTTTTCATACTAGTCAGTGCTTCACTCTAATATTGTTCCTCTGTTGTTGAGACGGTGCTTAGAACCAGGGTGGTGTTCACTAGGGTTCACAATGGAAATTGTTATAAAACGCTTTGCAAGTGAATACAAAAATGAGCATTTCTCATTGGACAAATCCAGGTAGTGTGTCCCCGAAGTCAGTCAGTTTGCTTCTGTTTGTTACCTAAAAAACATGACCCAAGTCCAGAGCCAATCAGCCTGTTCGGTAGACCAAGACGTATCATTTAATCAAACGATTGGTCTACACAACTGCCGCTTGTATTGGTATTCGCTTGTATTTCGATTCCCATGGCCTCTGCCTGATAGTAACCTGCTCTCATCCATGTACCGTCAAGGTTTAACCATCTTAATCCACTCAGCGAGATGACGCTGCAAGCACAAAGTGAACAGAATACAGAGTTCATTTCCACAACAACGAACTGTGCTGAAGCGTAAGGCTAAACTTCTTTGCTGGTTTGGTCCCTCGTTCTAACAGGGTGAAGGGTACCCGTGCACATGAGAAGATACTCTGTGTGACTTTGTGAAAGCAAAGTCTTGTCTCACTCATCTCAACGTCTGCGGTGCTGCTGGTTGAATGTCATCTCGCTGAGTCAACCTTTAAAGAAAGAGCGACTGTACTTAGACAGCATGTCAAACTATGACCTGTCACGGTCTTCCTTCTCTTCATCTGAAGAGGAGAGGCGAGATGGATCGGAGGACCAATATGCGGCGTGGTTTGTGTTCATCTTGAATTTGAATAAAGAAAACACTGAACACTGAAACACTTTACAAAAACAGTAAACAAAATAACGACTGTGAAGCTAATGAGAACTGTGCTGACACAAGCAATCAACATAGACAATCACCCACAAACAAACAGTGAAACCCAGGCTACCTAAGTATGATTCTCAATCAGAGACAACTAATGACACCTGCCTCTGATTGAGAACCATACTAGGCCGAAACATACAAATCCCCAAATCATAGAAAAACAAAGATAGACTGCCCACCCTAACTCACGCCCTGACCATACTAAATAAATACGAAACAAAGGAAATAAAGGTCAGAACGTGACAGAGCCAGGACACAGCCGATTATCCATAAGCTTTAGCCAGATCCATATTCTTATCGACTTGATTTTCCATAGTCATCTTGAAGTTATGCAATGTCATTTAGCTGACCAGGATTGAGTTTTGATAATGATCCCTATAGCATCTGGCTATAAGCCTCTTTTAGGTCATAAGTATGTAAGCCATTAGAACGTCTACAGAGTTGAAAGTACTGCTGGAGAACAGTACTTCACTCTCTCTCTTTCTCCCTGACCTCTGCTATCACTCTCTCTTTCCCAACCCCTAACCCCCACTGCGCCTGCACTGACTCATCTACCCAGCACCTCTGCCTCTTCAGTCTACCCCAGCCGGCTCACTTGACTCATGCTGCCAAACATACCCTCTTAAAACTGACCAACCTACCGATCCTCGACTTCTGTGATGTCATCTATAAAATAGCCTCCAACACTCTACTCAACAAACTGGATGCAGTCTATCACAGTGCCATCTGTTTTGTCACCAAAGCCCCATACACTACCCACCATTGCGACCTGTACGCTCTCATTGGTTGGCCCTCGCTTCATACTCGTCGCCAAACCCACTGGCTACAGGTTATCTACAAGTCTATGCTAGGTAAAGCCCTGCTCACTGGTCACCATAGCAGCACCCACTCGTAGCATGCGCTCCAGCAGGTATATCTCACAGGTCACCCCCTAAGCCAATTCCTCCTTTGGTCGTCTTCCCTTCCAGTTCTCTGCTGCCAATGACTGGAGCGAACTGCAAAAATCTTTGAAGCTGGAGACTAATATCTCCCTCACTAGCTTTAAGCACCAGTTGTCAGAGCAGCTCACAGACCACTGCACCTCTACATAGCCCATCTGTAAACAGCCCATCTATCTACCTTCCTCATCCCCATACTGCATTTATTTATTTATCTTGCACCTTTGCAACCCAGTATCTCTACTTGCACATTCATCTTCTGCACATCTACCATTCCAGTGTTTAAATTGCTATATTGTAATTACTTCGCCACCATGGCCTATTTATTGCCTTAACTCCCTTATCTTACCTCACCTACCTGGTTAAATAAAGGTGAAATAAAAAATAAATAAAAATTGGAAGAGATGGAATTGAAGTGAGAGTCCCCTTTGAGAACCCTGTTGAAATTTGGTGATGTTTCAAAGCATACTGCTTGGATTCCATTGTTATGTATCGTGCTACCAAGATGACATCGATGCAATATCAAATTAACAATTTGAGGCCGAGATCAGATTTTCTCTGGAGAAGATTTCATGCAAAATTAGACAATATGTTCAGAATGTATTATCCTAACCTTTACACATCTTTGTCTGAGATGGAAGATATGTTACGTCATCCAATTCAACCCGGTTAAGATGTATGATACTATACATCCTCTAATTCATATGATATTGTACGATTGCTATTCCATTCATAATGTAACCAAGTATAATAGATCATACTAAATGAAGAGAACAGATTAATGTACCAAATCCTATGAATTGTCCTGAGACCAGGTTGACACTGGAGATATAAATAGAAATGGGCATGTCTAACCCTGGAATGCTGCTAGTCTAGGGAAATGGACAAACCTTTCCTCTAGACAGCATCACTGCTGCCAACTCCTGCAATGAGGCATGTTGGGTAACATATTTGGGTAAAAGACGCTAGTCTCTTAGACGCTAATCTTGGGTCAGTTTAGCATTTTCTCCTCTAATGGTTCAGGTTAGGATTGAGGGAGGGTAACCTGGTCCTAGATCTGTATCTAGAGGAAACTTCACGCTGGAGCAACTTTACTTCCAACAGGTTTTTAACATATCTTGATTGTCATCTCAAAACTGCCTTAAATGGGCAATGATTGTTTGGTGATTTTGCTTACGTTCATGTTACTTAACAATTGCTCAGCCTTTTCAAAAGAAAACAAACAAAAGAACAAACAAAAGCTGTGATTTGCCCCAGCATACCTGCGATCTCAAGTTTCAAGTTGTATTAGTCGTATGCACAGGACACACATGGTATTCACCATCCAACGAAATGCTTCCTTCTCAACAATGCAACGCCAATGAGAAATAATAATATATAAAAATAGGAACATGAAGTAAATGGCTCAGTAGAATAGAATACACATTTTTAGCAGGAGTATAATGGAGAAAATACATGAAGCAGTATCTGGGGAGTACTCAGGAAATGACCTCTCAGCTCAGTGCTATGTGTGAACACAATTTCCTGGAATGTGTCATTTGGATTAAGTTCATTCCTGCTGAGAAGCCCATCTTCCTGTAGCACACTGTAATTTTCTGCTCTTTGTGAGAAAAACTTTACCTTTGGTTGGCTGAGATCCAACAGCTAACAGTAGCCTGTAATAACATACAGCACTGGCTACAAATGGATGATGCTCACTCTAATGAGGATCTGTCACTCATATCACGCCCATCTGGGCCCGTATTCATATACAGTAGCGTCCCAGAGTAGAAGGGCTGATCTAGGATCCGTTTTGCCTTTAATATTATAATGAATAAACAGGGGGGACTCCTACTCTGAGACACACAACATGTCTGTTATGGCCAGATAAGGTGGAAGTAAATAGGTGGTCACAGACAGACAGTTCTCTGCATGACCAAAAAACAAATATCCGTTTCTCGGAATGCCGTAGGTGTGATAAGAGTCCATCGTGATCCATTCCTAGAGGATGCTAGCTTAGCTTTTCCAGAATAGAACATGCCCCTGGGCAGAATTATCAGAGCCCTGGCAGTCTGGCTTGAAGACGTGGTGATGGCTAGGAGGGGTACGTGACAGTCTGTCTATCTGATAAAGAAAGGGGGGTTTTAATTGCTGGGCTCCATGGCCCTCCTCCTTCTTCCTGGGGTCCATGACATCCTCCTTCCTGCTGGGCTCCATGGCCCTCCTGCTTCTTCCTGGGGTCCATGGCATCCTCCTTCCTGCTGGGGTCCATGGCCTCCTGCTTCTTCCTGGGGTCCATGGCATCCTCCTTCCTGCTGGGGTCCATGGCCTTCCTGCTTCTTCCTGTGGTCCATGGCCTTCCTGCTTCTTCCTGGGGCCCATGGCCCTTCTGCTTCCTGTTGTGGTCCATGGCCCTCCTCCTTCCTCCTGGGGCCCATGGCCCTTCTGCTTCCTGTTGTGGTCCATGGCCTTCCTGCTTCTTCCTGGGGCCCATGGCCCTTCTGCTTCCTGTTGTGGTCCATGGCCCTCCTCCTTCCTCCTGGGGTCCATGGCCCCCTCCTTCCTCCTGGGGTCCATGGCCTTTGTCCTTCCTCCTGGGGTCCATGGCCATCCTCCTTCCTGCTGGGGTCCATGGCCTTCCTCCCTTCTTCCTGTGGTCCATGGCCTTCCTCCTTCTTCCTGGGGTCCATGGCATCCTCCTTCCTCCTTCCTGCTGGGGTCCATGGCCATCCTCCTTCCTCCTGGGGTCCATGGCATCCTCCTTCCTCCTGGGGTCTGGGGTCTGGCATGGCATCCTCCTTCCTCCTGGGGTCCATGGCATCCTCCTTCCTCCTGGGGTCCATGGCATCCTCCTTCCTCCTGGGGTCCATGGCCCCCTCCTTCCTCCTGGGGTCCATGGCCTTTGTCCTTCCTCCTGGGGTCCATGGCCATCCTCCTTCCCTGCTGGGGTCCATGGCCATCCTCCTTCCTCCTGTGGTCCATGGCATCCTCCTTCCTCCTGTGGTCCATGGCATGCTCCTTCCTGCTGGAGTCCATGGCATCCTCCTTCCTCCTGGGGGGTCCATGGGGTCCATCCTCCTTCCTCCTGGGGTCCTTCCTGGGGTCCATGGCATCCTCCTTCCTCCTGGGGTCCATGGCATCCTCCTTCCTCCTGGGGTCCATGGCATCCTCCTTCCTCCTGGGGTCCAAGGCCCTGGGGTCCATCCTCCTCCTTCCTCCTGGGGTCCATGGCCATCCTCCTTCCTCCTGGGGTCCATGGCATCCTCCTTCCTCCTGGGGTCCATGGCCTTTCTCCTTCCTCCTGGGGTCCATGGCATCCTCCTTCCTGCTGGGGTCCATGGCCCCCAAAATCAGGAAAGACTACTGTAACGTGTCTAATAATAAACACTCATATTTGTTTTCTGTTGCAAAACATTTTGCTGTGGTGTGCAGTAATGAATACATCCATGTTGTGGGCTTTGTGGAGAAATTACTGATATTTCAACAATTAGCTCACTGTAATTCGTTGGTTGGTTCTGTATTCTGAAGAGGCCCGTCAACACGCCCCTGTTGCCTCTCTCATCTGCTTTATATTTTACCCTTTTATTCAGCTTCTATTCATTTTCATCCCTCTGTTCTTTTTTTCCAATAATGTTGGTGGGTCAGAAACCACTTACCCATGTTAGCGTTTTTAATTGTTCTTACCGTTGTTAGACACTGAGCGGGTAGCTGGCTAGGTTTGAAGTCTGTCTTGTTGTGTTATAGTTGCTGTCACACACTGTATAATCAAGTGGTGGACGGCGCCACTCCAGACATGATTTGCAAAGTTTTGATTCTTTTTATGCAAACAATTGTACATCTCAGGCAAAGTGTTCAATCCCCAGAATCCTTCAGAGTTTATTAATAGTGCATGTATCAGTATACTTTTACAGAATCCTTCAGAGTTTATTAATAGTGCATGTATCAGTATACTTTTACAGAATCCTTCAGAGTTTATTAATAGTCCATGTATCAGTATACTTTTACAGAATCCTTCAGAGTTTATTAATAGTCCATGTATCAGTATACTTTTACAGAATCCTTCAGAGTTTATTAATAGTCCATGTATCAGTATACTTTTACAGAATCCTTCAGAGTTTATTAATAGTCCATGTATCAGTATACTTTTACAGAATCCTTCAGAGTTTATTAATAGTCCATGTATCAGTATACTTTTACAGAATCCTTCAGAGTTCATTAATAGTCCATGTATCCGTATACTTTTACAGTTGCGTTCAAAAATAGCCTATATACAAACTCAGATAATGGAGTTGTATACAGTTGTATTGCAATGTACAATTGTACACAAACCCTAGAATAGCGTGTTCGAATGAAGTACAGGAGTAACACTCACTTCATCTTGATAACAATTGAGTGTTTGAAACCAGAGACAAAACAAACAAACTCACACTATTTTGATTCATTTATTTTATTTGAGTCATATTCGGAATTGTACATATTTGGTTGCCATAGAGACCATATTATCTGGGGCAAAAAAAGTTAAATATGCTTTCCGAGCAAAAAAAGCAAAACCACAGATGAATGTCTGTCATGACCAAACTCAAAGGTATTGACTGCGTGGAAGCCTCTAGATACTTCCCTCCAGTAAAACAGATGGAGCATTACAACTAGTCTTTTCCTTTTCTTTTCTGTTACAGCTCTTTTCTGGAACACAAAATGCTTTGAAGTTGAATTGAATTGAATTGAGATTGCGAGGCTTTCCCGATGGCTCGGCATGCTCACAGTCTAGCCTCTTATTTACTTTGATGGATTTTTCTGTCTAAGGGGGTAATTGCTTGTGAACTTTTAGAAATGAATGGTAAATAATGTATTGTGTCATTTTGGAGTCACTTTTATTGTAACTAATAGATTACTTTCTAAACACTTCAAAATGAATGTGGATGCTACCATGATTATGGACAATCCTGAATTAATTGTGAATAATGATGAGTGAGAAAGTTAGACACACAGATATTGCACCCCTGTATATCACATATCAAAAATTACTGCACACGACAATTTCATAGGCAGTTATCAATGACCATGCAGTACCTCCTTAGTGCTATTTCATAGCCAGCTAACATTGATAATGCAAAAAAGGTTGCTAGAGCGAATCCCTGAGCAGACAAGGTAAGGCTCTGTCGTCTGCCCCTGAACAAGGCAGTTAACCCACTGTTCCCAGGCCGTTGTTGTAAATAATGTTGCTGCCCCGCCTGGCTCCCAGTCTGGCAGATTGGTACAGATGCCATATTAGAACCACATCCTGTGGTTTGCATGGCTGACCATCTGTGGGCTATCACAGAGGTCACAGACAAATATCTGTGGCTTTATCTGGGGCAGGAAGTTCCCATAGAACCCGGTGAGCACGGACGTTGGGGTTGTGAATACACATGAAAACGTGAAATTAACCCAATCATTGTTACTGTCTGAATGAATTGTCATGTTTGGATTGTTTCTAGGGTTCATAAAGAGCTATGAATTTGTATATGTTTTATTATATTGTAAGTGCTATGGATTTATTGTTACAGGGAAACTGTGTTATTTTGTTCATCTGGACGGCTGATAGTTCAAAGAGGAGTGACACAGAGGTGCGCGCCTATCATTTAAATTGAGTTGATTAGAATCTGAGTGTGTTGTTCCTCTCTATTTTTTTTATTAGCCAAAGTGCAAATAAATGTTGTCGGTGAGTTTCTGTTTGAATTTGTATAAAAGGACTGTGAATTTGTTCACACTTTGAGAACTTGTTAGCAAGCTCCAGTTTTTTCTCGTAGATATTATTCTGAACTGAAGACGTGTGTAACCACTGAGAAGCCTGTAGTGTATCATGTATTTCATATCAAATCACATTTTATTGGTCACATTCACGTGATTAGCAGATGTTATTGCGTGTGTAGCGAAATGCTTGTGCTTCTAGCTCCGACAGTGCAGTAATATCTAAACAAGTAACTACACAACATATACCCAATACACACACATCTAAGTTGGAATGAATTAAGAATAATGTTGTTATATAAACTATACACATAGCACGTGCTTGAGTACCACCTTGACATCCCTGACCTGCTTGCCTCAATAAATGAATGCTACAACATTGGTCGCCAGGATTAGCTATTTGTATCTAGTTTATTAGTAATTGCAAAACAGTGCAAGTTAAAAACATTATAGTCGTCCTAAGAGGCTTGCTATCTAGATACATATTTATACCTTTATTTTACTAGGCAAGTCAGTTAAGAACAAATTCTTATTTTCAATGACAGCTTTGGAACAGTGGGTTAACTGCCTGTTCAGGGGAAGAACTACAGATTTGTAACTTGTCAGCTCAGGGATTCGAACTTGCAACTTGCAACCTTTGGGTTACTAGTCCAATGCTCTAACCACTAGGCTACCCTGCCGCCCCATATCTTCTAGAGACACACAGAGCCTGTGGAATTTATTCACATAATATTGGAGTCAGATTGCTAAATGTAGTTTATTATTATATTCAACATAATTACTACAGATATGATAATTAAAGTAAATTAATACTACACTCAAAACAATCTTTAAGTGTGTTGTCAAACAGTCCATGGTTCATATCTCTCAGTTTTTCAATTTTTTTGGTGATTGTATGAACAGTGGACTAATGAAAAACTTAATAGAATGTCGTTTTTGAGTGTAGCATTCCTTTAAGAGCACATGGGTCCTGTGTCGTTGAGTTGGGAGAGCATGGCGCTTGCAATGCTAGAGTTGTGGGTTCGATTCCCACGGGGGACCAGTATGCACTCTCTACTGTAAGTCACTTTGGATTAGAGATTCTGCTAAATGACATGGATGTAAATTGGACATCTTAAAGTGCTGTTGAAGGAAGGACTTTTCTGAGAGACTGTCTCATTATTTTCTGTAAGGCTTTGAGATGAGAAACAGTTTGTCTGTCTTTGTAGATGTGACGCTCCTCTAGACGCAACATGTTCGATGGCCCCTCGGTGAGCTAATTGAAAACGCTCATTTGATCCCAGCTGTGGAGTAAATTGAGGTTTTTCATCAAGAGAGTGTTTTAATTATCCAAATACATGAAAACAAATCTACAGGAGCTGTTAAAAGGAGTGTTTACATTAACAACACTGAGGTTGGAGCTGTGTATGAAGATGTATTTGCTTAATTGGAATAACAGATGGAACTGAAGTGTCAAATTATCTTTTCAAAAGCAAACTCTACTATTACCCTGTTTTTAACTTTTAATCAGCTGATATTTTAGCCAATATCAAATAAAATCAAATGTTATTGGTCGGGTACACATATTTAGCAGATGTTATTGCGGGTGTAGCGAAATGCTTGTGCTTCTAGCTCCGACAGTGCAGTAATATCTAACAATACACAACAATACACACACAACTAAAAGTAATAGAATTCATCATGAGAAGTGAATGTAATATTTTCTCTACATTGCTCCACAGAGGATTCACTGACAATGGAATAAGGACTCATGATACAATAGACCAGAATTCAATTCAAAGAATACTTTCAAGACTTGATCACAACATATATCTAGGAAAGCATCGATTTCACCTTGCACACGGCGAACATGAACTGGAGACTCTAATATCACATCATAATGGATTGGAAAAGAGATCCTTAAAAGTTCTGCTCTTTTGAACATCATCCTCTACCTTTGACCATCCAGACAGATGGACAACCACAGACTCCAACCACCCGGGTCTCTCTCTATCTAGAGGGGCGCTGTCATTCTCTGTACCCGACAGTGACGCGCTGGGGTCAGGTTTATTACTGTAGCCGCCCTGTCTCTGGTTCAGCAGCTCTGAATGCAGCAGAGACGAGTCATGATTCACAGATCTGTGATCTCTGAGCTGTGAAGCTGAACAGGAGGTCAAGTCTGATGAATATGCTAATCAGCAAGCGACTGCCTCCGTCTCAGGCAGAATAGAGAGTCGCTTTAGTGCCCCAAAAGTATTATTCACCATTGCCCTCGGAGATTCAAAAATGCTTAAGCACTTGAGATGATTCACTGGAAGCTCGTTATGGTAGCTATGTATGGCTAACGGGAGATCTTCACTTAGTTATGCACTTGAGATGATTCACTGGAAGCTCGTTATGGTAGCTATGTATGGCTAACGGGAGATCTTCACTTAGTTAAGCACTTGAGATGATTCACTGGAAGCTCGTTATGGTAGCTATGTATGGCTAACGGGAGATCTTCACTTAGTTATGCACTTGAGATGATTCACTGGAAGCTCGTTATGGTAGCTATGTATGGCTAACGGGAGATCTTCACTTAGTTAAGCACTTGAGAGGATTCACTGGAAGCTCGTTATGGTAGCTATGTATGGCTAATGGGAGACATTCACCTAGTTATGCATTTGACTTAAGTGGAAGTTAGGATTCATCCCTATGAGATTAGAGGAACTTGTATTCTTCTGATGGCGGAACGTTTAACTTCTAGTGGAGGTTCTATTTGTGAATTTCGGAAAACCAACCATAACACAACCATCAGACAATTTATTTTGTCTCCATAGGACAATGAGGCTACTTGCCAGTTATTTTTGTCTTTGCCTGTCTGGCCTTTGCCGGCTTGCCTGCACTCACATAATTGCGTTGTGTGAGAAGTCATTATCAGCAAAGGGCACACGGGTCGCAGGATTCAGAGCTTCAAGGGCTGTGAAGAGCTCGTGTGTCTGAAGAACTTCTGACGCTGTTGGAAAATGGCAGGCTGTCCCCCTTTCACCTCTGCCGTTTCACCATGGTGACACACCCCGTACCCTGCACCCTTTCCTAGGGTCCTGGTCTGGGCACATCAAACGGCCCGCGTACACCATTCCACGCTGCGGGCAGCCAGATCTCTTCTTCTCTTGGCTTTGGTGCTCATCTCTCAGAGCCCAGTAGTACTCTATAATAATCTCTGCTGGGTTGTTTTAGAGTACCATACTCATTAGTAGTCTAGGTGTAAATGTTGTCTGTTTAGCACGTCTGAGTGTTTGTACATGTTCATCCACACAAACAGACATTTGTCGGCTTTGGCCGAGGTGATAAAACAAAAGTCACATGAAAGACAGACAAGGCCTTTGATAAAAGCAGAGTGACTTTCAACAGAAGCTCCACAAAGCCCTTGTGTTGAACGGCGGGTTTGTTAGTATGGTTGAAAGGGTTTTCTTAAGAAATACGGTGCTGGAAGCTTTCAGATGAGAAATGATCAAAACGGCCTATAGCAAACACTGGCATGCAGCAGAACGGTTGTACTCTTGTATAAATTATTTGTGTTATGTTGAAGCCCGCCACCCAAAACAATTTTTTTTTAAATGGAACTTCTATCTCTTGCATTGGACAAAATCTTATAAGTTTGGTACAGAAGCCTATTCCGAAATCTCTGTCTCAAAAATGAAATGTACTTTAGACAGATTCATGTCTGTGCACAACATAACAAAACACCCTGGCAATGTCAGTCAGACGACTTGAGATGTACTTTTCAGCTTCTGCACCTGCACCCACTCAACACCTTGGCATGGTCGTGGTGGATTCTATTAAGATCCTCTTCTGTTGTTCTGCCAGGCTAATGGCACTGCAGGAGACGTGCCTCTAACTCTGAGAGTCTTTACACTGAGACTGTGGAGGAGAAAAGATTTCTTTGCATAACCACTATTAACAACCGTGGAATTGGGCAATCTCCATTTCCAGCAGAGTAGAGCGCCATTTGAAAAGACGTAAGATGCGGGGGCGAGTGTCGCCAATGTACATTTGAATGAGGGGTGTTCATCTTTCCATCTGAGTGCTAATGGTTCCCTGGCAGCTGGTAGACCAGCTAGAGGAAGACGTTCATGCAAGGCAAATATTTTTTAGGTTATGTCCAGCTATGTGAGAACAATTGGTTTTCCATTATCGTTCACGTCTTCTGTAACACAAATACATGCAAATACACACAAACACAGACACACGAGCACACATGCACACACACACCAACGAACCACAGCAAACCTCAGTTCCTTACCCTGGTGTGCATTAATGCCCTTGTCCGCTACTGTTCTGTTTGACTCTCTTATTATGAGCACTTTATATAAGGGTTTTTCACTCATACTGCGGCCCTCTGAACACACGACATGGCATGAAGCGCCTGCCGTTACCTAGCAACCATTGTGTGAGGGAACATGGAAGAGTGGAAGGCATCTGTGAGGGTCCTACTTATCTGGGCAAAGCACCAGTGCGGATCACAGCTCCCTTTCCTCCTAACCAGTGCTTAAAAGCTTAGTTTCCTTCCCAGTCAGATGGATAGTGACTTGATTGAGGAGACTGGTCCTCCATTTTGGGGTTTCCTTTGTCCAGGTGACATGCATTAGTTGTCTTATTTCAATCATCAAATGTTCTGTTTGTTTTGGTTTCACAGATCAGATCAATCTTGTGAAGTAGCGAAAGTTTTGTAATATAGTATGTTGATCCACAGGTTAAACTGATTCCAAGTAGTCCAACTTGAAAGTCAGTTAGATATGAGTGTGCTATGAAATACTGTATGTAACTACATACAAGGCTGAAGTCTGCACATATAGAAGCTGGTAATCCAGTAGGACTGACTGATCACAAATGACAAACATGGGAGTTTGATAACATTGGTTGAAGACTTACACAAATGCCACATCTACACAAGCAATAAGCTGTTCAGTACCTACACGTATGTAAAGGCACAGGAACAGGTAGCCAAGGGAGGTAAGTACAGCACAGCCTAACCCTAGTCTGGTCCTCGATATAGTTGTGTTATATAGCCAACTCCTAATGCTGTTATGCCAAGCAATGATCACAAGAGTTGACAAGAAAGCACAAACAGAACTGGGACCCGGCTAGGAGTCAGCAAGACAGCACAAACAAATATGGAAATGGCTAGGAGTTGGCAAGACAGCACATACAGATCTGGAACCAGGCTAGGAGTTGGCAAGACGGCACAAACAGATCTGGAACCAGGCTAGGAGTTGGCAAGACAGCACATACAGATCTGGAACCAGACTAGGAGTTGGCAAGATGGCACAAACAGATTTGGAACCAGGCTAGGAGTTGGGAAGACAGCACAAACAGATCTGGAACCAGGCTAGGAGTTGGCAAGACAGCACAAACAGATCTGGGACCAGGCTAGGAGTTGGGAAGACAGCACAAACATATTTGGGGCCAGGCTAGGAGTTGGGAAGACAGCACAAACATATTTGGGACCAGGCTAGGAGTCAGCAAGACAGCACAAACAAATATGGAAATGGCTAGGAGTTGGGAAGACAGCACATACAGATCTGGAACCAGGCTAGGAGTTGGCAAGACAGCACATACAGATCTGGAACCAGACTAGGAGTTGGCAAGATGGCACAAACAGATTTGGAACCAGGCTAGGAGTTGGGAAGACAGCACAAACAGATCTGGAACCAGGCTAGGAGTTGGCAAGACAGCACAAACAGATCTGGGACCAGGCTAGGAGTTGGGAAGACAGCACAAACAGATCTGGGACCAGGCTAGGAGTTGGGAAGACAGCACAAACATATTTGGGACCAGGCTAGGAGTTGGGAAGACAGCACAAACAGATCTGGGACCAGGCTAGGAGTTGGGAAGACAGCACAAACAGATCTGGGACCAGGCTAGGAGTTGGGAAGACAGCACAAACAGATCTGGGACCAGGCTAGGAGTTGGGAAGACAGCACAAACAGATCTGGGACCAGGCTAGGAGTTGGGAAGACAGCACAAACAGATTTGGAACCAGGCTAGGAGTTGGGAAGACAGCACAAACAGATCTGGAACCAGGCTAGGAGTTGGCAAGACAGCACAAACAGATCTGGGACCAGGCTAGGAGTTGGGAAGACAGCACAAACATATTTGGGACCAGGCTAGGAGTTGGGAAGACAGCACAAACAGATTTGGGACCAGGCTAGGAGTTGGGAAGACAGCACAAACAGATTTGGGACCAGGCTAGGAGTTGGGAAGACAGCACAAACATATCTGGGACCAGGCTAGGAGTTGGGAAGACAGCACAAACATATCTGGGACCAGGCTAGGAGTTGGGAAGACAGCACAAACAGATCTGGGACCAGGCTAGGAGTTGGCAAGACAGCACAAACAGATCTGGAACCAGGCTAGGAGTTGGCAAGACAGCACAAACAGATCTGGAACCAGGCTAGGAGTTGGGAAGACAGCACAAACAGATCTGGAACCAGGCTAGGAGTTGGCAAGACAGAAGACAGCACACCAACAGATTGGAAGGGCACCAGGACCTAGGAGTTGGGAAGACAGCACAAACAGATCTGGGACCAGGCTAGGAGTGGGAAGACAGCACAAATCTGGGACCAGGCACAAACAGATTGGGACCAGGCTAGGAGTTGGGAAGACAGCACAAACAGATTTGGGACCAGGCTAGGAGTTGGGAAGACAGCACAAACAGATCTGGGACCAGGCTAGGAGTTGGGAAGACAGCACAAACATATTTGGGACCAGGCTAGGAGTTGGAAGAAGACACCACTAGGAGTTGGGAAGACAGCACAAACATATTTGGGACCAGGCTAGGAGTTGGGAAGACAGCACAAACATATCTGGGACCAGGCTAGGAGTTGGAAGACAGCACAAACAGATCTGGGACCAGGCTAGGAGTTGGGAAGACAGCACAAACAGATTTGGGACCAGGCTAGGAGTTGGGAAGACAGCACAAACAGATCTGGGACCAGGCTAGGAGTTGGGAAGACAGCACAAACAGATCTGGGACCAGGCTAGGAGTTGGGAAGACAGCACAAACAGATCTGGGACCAGGCTAGGAGTTGGGAAGACAGCACAAACAGATTTGGGACCAGGCAGTTGGGAAGGCTGGAACCAGGCTAGGAGTTGGGAAGACAGCACAAACAGATCTGGGACCAGGCTAGGAGTTGGCACAAACAGATCTGGGACCAGGCTAGGAGTTGGGAAGACAGCACAAACATCTGGGACCAGGCTAGGAGTTGGGAAGACAGCACAAACATATTTGGGACCAGGCTAGGAGTTGGCAAGACAGCACAAACAGATCTGGGACCAGGCTAGGAGTTGGGAAGACAGCACAAACATATTTGGGACCAGGCTAGGAGTTGGGAAGACAGCACAAACATATTTGGGACCAGGCTAGGAGTTGGGAAGACAGCACAAACAGATCTCGGACCAGGCTAGGAGTTGGCAAGATGGCACAAACAGATTTGGAACCAGGCTAGGAGTTGGGAAGACAGCACAAACAGATCTGGAACCAGGCTAGGAGTTGGCAAGACAGCACAAACAGATCTGGGACCAGGCTAGGAGTTGGGAAGACAGCACAAACAGATCTGGGACCAGGCTAGGAGTTGGGAAGACAGCACAAACATATTTGGGACCAGGCTAGGAGTTGGGAAGACAGCACAAACAGATCTGGGACCAGGCTAGGAGTTGGGAAGACAGCACAAACATATTTGGGACCAGGCTAGGAGTTGGGAAGACAGCACAAACAGATCTGGGACCAGGCTAGGAGTTGGGAAGACAGCACAAACATATTTGGGACCAGGCTAGGAGTTGGCAAGACAGCACAAACAGATCTGGGACCAGGCTAGGAGTTGGGAAGACAAAGCACAAACAAACATTTGGGACCAGGCTAGGAGTTGGAAGACAGCACAAAGACAGGCACAAACAGATCTGGGACCAGGCTAGGAGTTGGGAAGACAGCACAAACAGATCTGGGACCAGGCTAGGAGTTGGGAAGACAGCACAAACATATTTGGGACCAGGCTAGGAGTTGGGAAGACAGCACAAACATATCTGGGACCAGGCTAGGAGTTGGGAAGACAGCACAAACAATCTGGGACCAGGCTAGGAGTTGGGAAGACAGCACAAACATATTTGGGACCAGGCTAGGAGTTGGGAAGACAGCACAAACAGATCTGGGACCAGGCTAGGAGTTGGGAAGACAGCACAAACATATTTGGGACCAGGCTAGGAGTTGGGAAGACGGCACAAACAGATTTGGAACCAGGCTAGGAGTTGGGAAGACAGCACAAACAGATCTGGGACCAGGCTAGGAGTTGGCAAGACAGCACAAACATATCTGGGACCAGGCTAGGAGTTGGGAAGACAGCACAAACATATTTGGGACCAGGCTAGGAGTTGGGAAGACAGCACAAACATATTTGGGACCAGGCTAGGAGTTGGGAAGACAGCACAAACATATTGGGACCAGGCTAGGAGTTGGGAAGACAGCACAAACATATTTGGGACCACTAGGAGTTGGGAAGACAGCACAAACATATTTGGGACCAGGCTAGGAGTTGGGAAGACAGCACAAACATATTTGGGACCAGGCTAGGAGTTGGGAAGACAGCACAAACATATCTGGGACCAGGCTAGGAGTTGGGAAGACACCACAAACATATCTGGGACCAGGCTAGGAGTTGGGAAGACACCACAAACATATTTGGGACCAGGCTAGGAGTTGGGAAGACAGCACAAACATATCTGGGACCAGGCTAGGAGTTGGGAAGACACCACAAACATATTTGGGACCAGGCTAGGAGTTGGGACCAGGAAGACACCACAAACATATTTGGGACCAGGCTAGGAGTTGGGAAGACACCACAAACATATTTGGGACCAGGCTAGGAGTTGGGAAGACACCACAAACATATTTGGGACCAGGCTAGGAGTTGGGAAGACACCACAAACATATCTGGGACCAGGCTAGGAGTTGGGAAGACACCACAAACATATTTGGGACCAGGCTAGGAGTTGGGAAGACAGGATTTGGGACCAGGCTAGGAGTTGGGAAGACACCACAAACATATTTGGGACCAGGCTAGGAGTTGGGAAGACAACACAAACATATCTGGGACCAGGCTAGGAGTTGGGAAGACAACACAAACATATTTGGGACCAGGCTAGGAGTTGGCAAGATGGCACAAACAGATTTGGAACCAGGCTAGGAGTTGGGAAGACAGCACAAACAGATCTGGAACCAGGCTAGGAGTTGGCAAGACAGCACAAACAGATCTGGGACCAGGCTAGGAGTTGGGAAGACAGCACAAACATATTTGGGACCAGGCTAGGAGTTGGGAAGACAGTTGGGACCAGGCTAGGAGTTGGGAAGACAGCACAAACAGATCTGGGACCAGGCTAGGAGTTGGGAAGACAGCACAAACATATCTGGGACCAGGCTAGGAGTTGGGAAGACAGCACAAACATATTTGGGACCAGGCTAGGAGTTGGGAAGACAGCACAAACAGATCTCGGACCAGGCTAGGAGTTGGCAAGACAGCACAAACAGATTTGGAACCAGGCTATGAGTTGGGAAGACAGCACAAACATATTTGGGACCAGGCTAGGAGTTGGGAAGACACCACAAACATATCTGGGACCAGGCTAGGAGTTGGGAAGACACCACAAACAGATCTGGACCAGGCTAGGAGTTGGGAAGACACCACAAACATATCTGGGACCAGGCTAGGAGTTGGGAAGACAGCACAAACATATTTGGGACCAGGCTAGGAGTTGGGAAGACAGCACAAACATATCTGGGACCAGGCTAGGAGTTGGGAAGACAGCACAAACATATCTGGGACCAGGCTAGGAGTTGGGAAGACACCACAAACATATCTGGGACCAGGCTAGGAGTTGGGAAGACACCACAAACATATTTGGGACCAGGCTAGGAGTTGGGAAGACACCACAAACATATTTGGGACCAGGCTAGGAGTTGGGAAGACACCACAAACATATTGGGACCAGGCTAGGAGTTGGGAAGACAGCACAAACATATCTGGGACCAGGCTAGGAGTTGGGAAGACACCACAAACATATTTGGGACCAGGCTAGGAGTTGGGAAGACAGCACAAACATATTTGGGACCAGGCTAGGAGTTGGGAAGACAGCACAAACATATCTGGGACTAGGAGTTGGGAAGACAGCACAAACATGTCTGGGGCTAGGAGTTGGGAAGACAGCACAAACAGATCTGGGACCAGGCTGGGAAGACAGCACAAACAGTTGGGACCAGAGTTGGGAAGACAGCACAAACATATTTGGGACCAGGCTAGGAGTTGGGAAGACAGCACAAACATATTTGGGACCAGGCTAGGAGTTGGGAAGACAGCACAAACAGATCTGGGACCAGGCTAGGAGTTGCGAAGACACCACAAACATATCTGGGACCAGGCTAGGAGTTGAGAAGACACCACAAACATATTTGGGACCAGGCTAGGAGTTGGGAAGACAGCACAAACATATCTGGGACCAGGCTAGGAGTTGGGAAGACAGCACAAACATATTTGGGACCAGGCTAGGAGTTGGGAAGACAGCACAAACAGATCTCGGACCAGGCTAGGAGTTGGCAAGATGGCACAAACAGATTTGGAACCAGGCTATAAGTTGGGAAGACAGCACAAACATATTTGGGACCAGGCTAGGAGTTGGGAAGACACCACAAACATATCTGGGACCAGGCTAGGAGTTGGGAAGACACCACAAACATATTTGGGACCAGGCTAGGAGTTGGGAAGACACCACAAACATATTTGGGACCAGGCTAGGAGTTGGGAAGACACCACAAACATATTTGGGACCAGGCTAGGAGTTGGGAAGACAACACAAACATATCTGGGACCAGGCTAGGAGTTGGGAAGACAACACAAACATATTTGGGACCAGGCTAGGAGTTGGCAAGATGGCACAAACAGATTTGGAACCAGGCTAGGAGTTGGGAAGACAGCACAAACAGATCTGGAACCAGGCTAGGAGTTGGGAAGACAGCACAAACAATCTGGGACCAGGCTAGGAGTTGGGAAGACAGCACAAACATATCTGGGACCAGGCTAGGAGTTGGGAAGACAGCACAAACATATTTGGGACCAGGCTAGGAGTTGGGAAGACAGCACAAACATATCTGGGACCAGGCTAGGAGTTGGAAGAAGACCAGGCAGACACAAACAGATCTGGGACCAGGCTAGGAGTTGGACCAGGCTAGGAGTTGGGAAGACAGCACAAACATATTTGGGACCAGGCTAGGAGTTGGGAAGACAGCACAAACATATTTGGGACCAGGCTAGGAGTTGGGAAGACACCACAAACATATTTGGGACCAGGCTAGGAGTTGGGAAGACACCACAAACATATCTGGGACCAGGCTAGGAGTTGAGAAGACACCACAAACATATTTGGGACCAGGCTAGGAGTTGGGAAGACAGCACAAACATATTTGGGACCAGGCTAGGAGTTGGGAAGACAGCACAAACATATTTGGGACCAGGCTAGGAGTTGGGAAGATTTGGGACCAGGCTAGGAGTTGGGAAGACACCACAAACATATCTGGGACCAGGCTAGGAGTTGGGAAGACACCACAAACATATTGGGACCAGGCTAGGAGTTGGGAAGACACCACAAACATATTTGGGACCAGGCTAGGAGTTGGGAAGACACCACAAACATATCTGGGACCAGGCTAGGAGTTGGGAAGACACCACAAACATATTTGGGACCAGGCTAGGAGTTGGGAAGACACCACAAACATATTTGGGACCAGGCTAGGAGTTGGGAAGACACCACAAACATATTTGGGACCAGGCTAGGAGTTGGGAAGACAACACAAACATATCTGGGACCAGGCTAGGAGTTGGGAAGACACCACAAACATATTTGGGACCAGGCTAGGAGTTGGGAAGACACCACAAACATATTTGGGACCAGGCTAGGAGTTGGGAAGACACCACAAACATATTTGGGACCAGGCTAGGAGTTGGGAAGACAGCACAAACATATCTGGGACCAGGCTAGGAGTTGGGAAGACAGCACAAACATATTTGGGACCAGGCTAGGAGTTGGGAAGACAGCACAAACATATTTGGGACCAGGCTAGGAGTTGGGAAGACAGCACAAACAGATCTGGGACCAGGCTAGGAGTTGGCAAGACAGCACAAACAGATCTGGGACCAGGCTAGGAGTTGGGAAGACAGCACAAACATATTTGGGGCCAGGCTAGGAGTTGGGAAGACAGCACAAACATATTTGGGACCAGGCTAGGAGTTGGGAAGACAGCACAAACAGATCTGGGACCAGGCTAGGAGTTGGGAAGACAGCACAAACAGATCTGGGACCAGGCTAGGAGTTGGGAAGACAGCACAAACATATTTGGGACCAGGCTAGGAGTTGGGAAGACAGCACAAACATATTTGGGACCAGGCTAGGAGTTGGGAAGACACCACAAACATATTTGGGACCAGGCTAGGAGTTGGGAAGACACCACAAACATATCTGGGACCAGGCTAGGAGACACCACAAACATATTTGGGAAGACAGTTGGGAAGACACAAACATATTTGGGACCAGGCTAGGAGTTGGGAAGACACCACAAACATATTTGGGACCAGGCTAGGAGTTGGGAAGACAGCACAAACATATCTGGGACCAGGCTAGGAGTTGGGAAGACACCACAAACATATTTGGGACCAGGCTAGGAGTTGGGAAGACACCACAAACATATCTGGGACCAGGCTAGGAGTTGGGAAGACACCACAAACATATTTGGGACCAGGCTAGGAGTTGGGAAGACACCACAAACATATTTGGGACCAGGCTAGGAGTTGGGAAGACACCACAAACATATCTGGGACCAGGCTAGGAGTTGGGAAGACACCACAAACATATTTGGGACCAGGCTAGGAGTTGGGAAGACACCACAAACATATTTGGGACCAGGCTAGGAGTTGGGAAGACACCACAAACATATTTGGGACCAGGCTAGGAGTTGGGAAGACACCACAAACATATCTGGGACCAGGCTAGGAGTTGGGAAGACAACACAAACATATTTGGGACCAGGCTAGGAGTTGGGAAGACAGCACAAACATATTTGGGACCAGGCTAGGAGTTGGGAAGACAGCACAAACATATCTGGAACCAGGCTAGGAGTTGGGAAGACAGCACAAACATATCTGGGACCAGGCTAGGAGTTGGGAAGACAGCACAAACATATTTGGGACCAGGCTAGGAGTTGGGAAGACAACACAAACATATCTGGGACCAGGCTAGGAGTTGGGAAGACAGCACAAACATATTTGGGACCAGGCTAGGAGTTGGCAAGATGGCACAAACAGATTTGGAACCAGGCTAGGAGTTGGGAAGACAGCACAAACAGATCTGGGACCAGGCTAGGAGTTGGGAAGACAGCACAAACAGATCTGGGACCAGGCTAGGAGTTGGGAAGACAGCACAAACATATTTGGGACCAGGCTAGGAGTTGGGAAGACAGCACAAACATATTTGGGACCAGGCTAGGAGTTGGGAAGACAGCACAAACAGATCTGGGACCAGGCTAGGAGTTGGGAAGACAGCACAAACATATCTGGGACCAGGCTAGGAGTTGGGAAGACAGCACAAACAGATCTGGGACCAGGCTAGGAGTTGGGAAGACAGCACAAACATATTTGGGACCAGGCTAGGAGTTGGGAAGACAGCACAAACAGATCTGGGACCAGGCTAGGAGTTGGGAAGACACCACAAACATATCTGGGACCAGGCTAGGAGTTGGGAAGACACCACAAACATATTTGGGACCAGGCTAGGAGTTGGGAAGACAGCACAAACATATTTTTGGGACCAGGCTAGGAGTGGGGGAAGACACCACAAACATATTTGGGACCAGGCTAGGAGTTGGGAAGACACCACAAACATATCTGGGACCAGGCTAGGAGTTGGGAAGACACCACAAACATATTTGGGACCAGGCTAGGAGTTGGGAAGACACCACAAACATATTTGGGACCAGGCTAGGAGTTGGGAAGACACCACAAACATATTTGGGACCAGGCTAGGAGTTGGGAAGACACCACAAACATATTTGGGACCAGGCTAGGAGTTGGGAAGACACCACAAACATATTTGGGACCAGGCTAGGAGTTGGGAAGACACCACAAACATATTTGGGACCAGGCTAGGAGTTGGGAAGACACCACAAACATATCTGGGACCAGGCTAGGAGTTGGGAAGACATATCTGGGACCAGGCTAGGAGTTGGAAGAAGCCCACAAACATATTTGGGACCAGGCTAGGAGTTGGGAAGACAGCACAAACATATTTGGGACCAGGCTAGGAGTTGGGAAGACACCACAAACATATCTGGGACCAGGCTAGGAGTTGGGAAGACAGCACAAACATATCTGGGACCAGGCTAGGAGTTGGGAAGACAGCACAAACATATTTGGGACCAGGCTAGGAGTTGGGAAGACAGCACAAACATATTTGGGACCAGGCTAGGAGTTGGGAAGACAGCACAAACATATTGGGACCAGGCTAGGAGTTGGGAAGACAGGCTGGGACCAGGCTAGGAGTTGGGAAGACAGCACAAACATATTTGGGACCAGGCTAGGAGTTGGGAAGACAGCACAAACATATCTGGGACCAGGCTAGGAGTTGGGAAGACAGCACAAACAGATCTGGGACCAGGCTAGAGTTGGGAAGTTGGGACCAAGACAGCACAAACATATTTGGGACCAGGCTAGGAGTTGGGAAGACAGCACAAACATATTTGGGACCAGGCTAGGAGTTGGGAAGACACCACAAACATATTTGGGACCAGGCTAGGAGTTGGGAAGACACCACAAACATATCTGGGACCAGGCTAGGAGTTGGGAAGACACCACAAACATATTGGGACCAGGCTAGGAGTTGGGAAGACAGCACAAACATATCTGGGACCAGGCTAGGAGTTGGGAAGACAGCACAAACAGGCTAGGAGTTCTGGGACCAGGCTAGGAGTTGGGAAGACACCACAAACATATTTGGGACCAGGCTAGGAGTTGGGAAGACACCACAAACATATCTGGGACCAGGCTAGGAGTTGGGAAGACACCACAAACATATTTGGGACCAGGCTAGGAGTTGGGAAGACACCACAAACATATTTGGGACCAGGCTAGGAGTTGGGAAGACACCACAAACATATCTGGGACCAGGCTAGGAGTTGGGAAGACACCACAAACATATTTGGGACCAGGCTAGGAGTTGGGAAGACACCACAAACATATTTGGGACCAGGCTAGGAGTTGGGAAGACAGCACAAACATATTTGGGACCAGGCTAGGAGTTGGGAAGACAGCACAAACATATCTGGGACCAGGCTAGGAGTTGGGAAGACAGCACAAACATATCTGGGACCAGGCTAGGAGTTGGGAAGACACCACAAACATATTTGGGACCAGGCTAGGAGTTGGGAAGACACCACAAACATATTTGGGACCAGGCTAGGAGTTGGGAAGACACCACAAACAGATCTGGGACCAGGCTAGGAGTTGGGAAGACACCACAAACATATTTGGGACCAGGCTAGGAGTTGGGAAGACAGCACAAACATATCTGGGACCAGGCTAGGAGTTGGGAAGACAGCACAAACATATCTGGGACCAGGCTAGGAGTTGGGAAGACACCACAAACATATTTGGGACCAGGCTAGGAGTTGGGAAGACACCACAAACATATCTGGGACCAGGCTAGGAGTTGGGAAGACACCACAAACATATTTGGGACCAGGCTAGGAGTTGGGAAGACACCACAAACATATTTGGGACCAGGCTAGGAGTTGGGAAGACACCACAAACATATCTGGGACCAGGCTAGGAGTTGGGAAGACACCACAAACATATTTGGGACCAGGCTAGGAGTTGGGAAGACACCACAAACATATTTGGGACCAGGCTAGGAGTTGGGAAGACACCACAAACATATCTGGGACCAGGCTAGGAGTTGGGAAGACACACAAACATATCTGGGACCAGGCTAGGAGTTGGGAAGACAACACAAACATATCTGGGACCAGGCTAGGAGTTGGGAAGACAGCACAAACATATTTGGGACCAGGCTAGGAGTTGGGAAGACAGCACAAACATATCTGGGACCAGGCTAGGAGTTGGGAAGACAGCACAAACATATCTGGGACCAGGCTAGGAGTTGGGAAGACAGCACAAACATATTTGGGACCAGGCTAGGAGTTGGGAAGACAGCACAAACATATTTGGGACCAGGCTATATTTGGGAGTTGGGAAGACAGCACAAACATATCTGGGACCAGGCTAGGAGTTGGGAAGACAGCACAAACATATCTGGGACCAGGCTAGGAGTTGGGAAGACAGCACAAACATATTTGGGACCAGGCTAGGAGTTGGGAAGACAGCACAAACATATTGGGACCAGGCTAGGAGTTGGGAAGACACCACAAACATATCTGGGACCAGGCTAGGAGTTGGGAAGACACCACAAACATATTTGGGACCAGGCTAGGAGTTGGGAAGACACCACAAACATGGGACCAGGCTAGGAGTTGGGAAGACAGCACAAACATCTGGGACCAGGCTAGGAGTTGGGAAGACACCACAAACATATTTGGGACCAGGCTAGGAGTTGGGAAGACAGCACAAACATATCTGGGACCAGGCTGGGACCAGGAGTTGGGAAGACACCACAAACATATCTGGGACCAGGCTAGGAGTTGGGAAGACACCACAAACATATTTGGGACCAGGCTAGGAGTTGGGAAGACACCACAAACATATTTGGGACCAGGCTAGGAGTTGGGAAGACACCACAAACATATTTGGGACCAGGCTAGGAGTTGGGAAGACACCACAAACATATCTGGGACCAGGCTAGGAGTTGGGAAGACACCACAAACATATTTGGGACCAGGCTAGGAGTTGGGAAGACACCACAAACATATTTGGGACCAGGCTAGGAGTTGGGAAGACAGCACAAACATATCTGGGACCAGGCTAGGAGTTGGGAAGACACCACAAACATATTTGGGACCAGGCTAGGAGTTGGGAAGACAGCACAAACATATTTGGGACCAGGCTAGGAGTTGGGAAGACAGCACAAACATATCTGACCAGGACCAGGCTAGGAGTTGGGAAGACACCACAAACATATCTGGGACCAGGCTAGGAGTTGGGAAGACAGCACAAACATATTTGGGACCAGGCTAGGAGTTGGGAAGACAGCACAAACATATCTGGGACCAGGCTAGGAGTTGGGAAGACAGCACAAACATATCTGGGACCAGGCTAGGAGTTGGGAAGACAGCACAAACATATCTGGGACCAGGCTAGGAGTTGGGAAGACACCACAAACATATTTGGGACCAGGCTAGGAGTTGGGAAGACACCACAAACATATCTGGGACCAGGCTAGGAGTTGGGAAGTTGGGACCAGGCTAGGAGTTGGGAAGACACCACAAACATATCTGGGACCAGGCTAGGAGTTGGGAAGACACCACAAACATATCTGGGACCAGGCTAGGAGTTGGGAAGACACCACAAACATATCTGGGACCAGGCTAGAGACCAGGGAAGACACCACAAACATATCTGGGACCAGGCTAGGAGTTGGGAAGACACCACAAACATATCTGGGACCAGGCTAGGAGTTGGGAAGACAGCACAAACATATCTGGGACCAGGCTAGGAGTTGGGAAGACACCACAAACATATCTGGGACCAGGCTAGGAGTTGGGAAGACACCACAAACATATTTGGGACCAGGCTAGGAGTTGGGAAGACACCACAAACATATCTGGGACCAGGCTAGGAGTTGGGATTTGGGACAGGCAGTTGGGAAAACATATTTGGGACCAGGCTAGGAGTTGGGAAGACACCACAAACATATTTGGGACCAGGCTAGGAGTTGGGAAGACAGGCACAAACATATCTGGGACCAGGCTAGGAGTTGGGAAGACAACACAAACATATCTGGGACCAGGCTAGGAGTTGGGAAGACAACACAAACATATCTGGGACCAGGCTAGGAGTTGGGAAGACAACACAAACATATCTGGGACCAGGCTAGGAGTTGGGAAGACAACACAAACATATCTGGGACCAGGCTAGGAGTTGGGAAGACACCACAAACATATCTGGGACCAGGCTAGGAGTTGGGAAGACAACACAAACATATCTGGGACCAGGCTAGGAGTTGGGAAGACACCACAAACATATCTGGGACCAGGCTAGGAGTTGGGAAGACACCACAAACATATCTGGGACCAGGCTAGGAGTTGGGAAGACAGCACAAACATATCTGGGACCAGTCTAGGAGTTGGGAAGACACCACAGAACATATCTGGGACCAGGCTAGGAGTTGGGAGGACACCACAAACAGATCTGGGACCAGGCTAGGAGTTGGGAAGACAGCACAAACATATCTGGGACCAGGCTAGGAGTTGGGAGGACACCACAAACAGATCTGGGACCAGGCTAGGAGTTGGGAAGACAGCACAAACAGATCTGGGACCAGGCTAGGAGTTGGGAAGACAACACAAACAGATCTTGGACCAGGCTAGGAGTTGGGAAGACAACACAAACATATCTGGGACCAGGCTAGGAGTTGGGAAGACAACACAAACAGATCTGGGATCAGGCTAGGAGTTGGGAAGACAACACAAACAGATCTGGGACCAGGCTTTGCCAAATAAAAATGTTTTTTGTTATTTTCTTTCCTCATGGTTTCCCCCCCAGTTTCCAGTTGGAGCCGTGGAGTGTTGAGGGAGCTGGGTCTCCGGGGAGAACATCATGGGTCATATGTCACTAGAGTTTCCATTTAAAGTCTAGCTTGACCTTTGTGAAGACTGTTTTTCCTATCAGCTAGTGAATATTGTAAGTAAGAGTGTGGTAAATTATCTATAAAAAGACCCAGACTTTGATGTCCCTGTGAAACAGGCTGTTATTCTCAGAATAACCAATGTGTGTCAATGACAATATTATCATCATTAAAGGTATTTTTTGTTGTATAGTTGTGACCCCGACAGTTCATAGCTGTCCTGAATGAGCTATAGGATCTGTTTTTATGAAGCCTGCAAGGGATGAAATCATCAGGTCAAAACGATCGGCTTACTTGATTGAGGGGAAAGCTTGGAGATTCTGACTTTGTCGTCGGTCTCGGCTTATGCAATTGATGAAGGGTCAATGAGTTCAATAGACTATTGAGCTGTGTTTGAATCACAGGAGGTTGGTGGCAACTTAATAGGGGAGGCTCGTGGTAATGGCTGGAGTGGAATAAGTGGAATGGTATCAAACATGGTTTCTATGTGTTTGATGCCATCCCATTAGCTCTGTTCCAGACATTATAATGAGCCGTCCTCCCCTCAGCAGCCTCCATTGGTTTGCATATTGTTAGAATGTCTCAGTGTCGTCCAGGTTTGGCCGGTATAGGCTGTCATTGTAAATAAGAATTTGTTCTTAACTGACTTGCCTAGTTAAATCAATTAAAGGCAGAGGCTTCTCATCCATGATGTTAATTTGGGCTGTTTGAATTATCATCTGCAGCCACTATTTACTAGAGTGATTACATTTGAGCTACAAGTGGCATCCTCCCCTGTTCAATTTGGAACATAGCCTCTCAACCACATGCAATTGATATTTAATTAATTATTGATATTTAATAATCCATATAAATGAGTTAAGGGAATGGAGGGTGAAAAAGAGTGCAACCATGTGGTGGTCTCCAATAGAGGTGCCAGATTAAATATATAGGTACAACTGTCCCAGAGTCCCGGTAACAGGGCTAATAATGACCAGAAGGAGACAGGGATACAGTCCCCATTTTATTTCCCCACACCAAACAGGCACACACGCAAACTGGAATAGGGGAGCAAACTAGTGATAGTGTCACGCCTGCTCCCGCTCTTCCCCCCTGCAGCTCGAGGGCGCCAGGCTCCCCATCATTACGCACTCCTGCCACCATCATTACGCACACCTGCCTTCCCCCCCGTCACGTCCCAGGGCCAGAGAGAGGGTTTGAGTGAGGGTTCTGAGTAGTACTCATGGACAACTGTAAGGGTTTTCTACAGAGGGCCTGTAACACTCTCCATTTTAACACAAGGGAAGTCTGAGGACAGAGGAATACAAAGTGGTGCTCTCCACTGTTACAGAGCAAATGTCCAGCAATCTGGTAACACTTCCTGGGATATGTTTTGGGATAGATAAGGAGCACACGGTCACACGTAAAATTAACAAAGCACTGTTGCCCCGGACAAAGCAGGGTTGGGCCCGAGCATCAGTCATTTCCTTGAGAGGTGCAGTGTGAGACAGATTGATCCAAATGATAGATCCCTAACCAGACTGTTTTTGTGCTATCTGCCAATGGAGGTTGTGCAGAACCTGGTGCAGGGTAACTGACCAGTGGTCAGACAATCCCCACAGACATGTATTCTAATGGAGGTTGTGCAGAATCTGGTGCAGAGTAACTGACCAGTGGTCAGAGAATCCCCACAGACATGTATTCTAATGGAGGTTGTGCAGAACCTGGTGCAGAGTAACTGACCAGTGGTCAGACAATCCCCACAGACATGTATTCTAATGGAGGTTGTGCAGAATCTGGTGCAGAGTAACTGACCAGTGGTCAGACAATCCCCACAGACATGTATTCTAATGGAGGTTGTGCAGAACCTGGTGTAGAGTAACTGACCAGTGGTCAGACAATCCCCACAGATATGTATTCTAATGGAGGTTGTGCAGAACCTGGTGCAGAGTAACTGACCAGTGGTCAGACAATCCCCACAGACATGTATTCTAATGGAGGCTGTGGGTGGAGCTAAATGAAACAGTAAAACATGTGGATTCAATATGTTTGATGTGTTTCATACCATTCCACTATTCCATTCCAACCATTACAATAAGCCCGTCCTCCTATAGCTCCTCCCACCAGCCTCCATTGGAATACATGTCTGTGGTGATTTTCTGACCGCTGGTCAGTTACTATCTACAGGTCTGCTATCTTATAGTGTATTCAAGGTTTAAAAAGGTTTCTAAAGTTTTAATTACCACTTTAAAATGTCTTGTATCACCACTACAAAAGACTAGACCTCTATTAACCACTACAAAAAGGTACATTCATTATAATCCACACAATAATTTGCATTTCTCGGTAGCTGCAGGGTCAAATTAAGATCCTACATCTGTATCATGAGGCATTCTGCTGGAAACAAGCAGACGTGTGGTCATGATTATTCCAGTCTTGTCAATGTGGAAGTGTAGGAGTAGATCCTGTCACCATCTTAACAGATGAACAACCCAGTGATGCCGCACACTGCAGTCTAAAACCTGGTGAGGAGCAGGAATATGCATAGTAGCCACAGGGGTTAGCATGGAGTTTGTGTTTCACGACCATCTGTTTCCTTCATCTGCTGTAAACCTCTCACTTATCACTTAATAGCACAATCATACAAGGCAGGGCCCTACAGGCCCTAGTTATGTCACACCTTGACTACTGTTCAGTCGTGTGGTCAGGTGCCACAAAAAAGGACTTAGGAAAATTGCAATTGGCTCAGAACAGGGCAGCACGGCTGGTCCTTGGATGTACACAGAGAGCTAATATTAATAATATGCATGTTTTAAATGTTTTTTTATTCCACCTTTATTTAACCAGGTAGGACAGTTGAGAACAAGTTCTCATTTACATCTGCGACCTGGCCAAGATAAAGCAAAGCGACACAAACAACAACACAGAGTTACACATGGAATAAACAAACATACAGTCAATAACACAATAGAAAAAGTATATGTACAGTGTGTGCAAATGAGGTAAGATAAGGTAGGTAAGGCAATAAATAGGCCATAGTGGCAAAATAATTACTTAATGTCAATCTCTCCTGGCTGAAAGTGGAGGAGAGATTGACTTCATCACTACTTTATTTAAGAGAGGTAATGACATGTTGAATGCACCGAGCTGTCTGTCTAAACTACTGGCACACAGCTCAGAAACCCATTGCATACCCCACAAGATATGCCACAAGAGGTCCATTCCGAGTCCCCAAGTCCAGAACAGACTTTGGGAGGCACACAATACTACATAGAGCCATGACTACATGGAACTCTATTCCACAGTACTACATAGAGCCATGACTGCATGGAACTCTATTTCACATCAAGTAACTGACGCAAGCAGTAAAATTAGATTTAAAAAACATAAAAAACACCTTATGGAACAGCGGGGACTGTGAAGCACCACAAACATTGGCACAGACATATGCACACTAACACACACACTATAAATACACATGGATTTCGTACTGCAGATATGTGGTAGTGGTGGAGTAGGAGCCTGAGGGCACACAGTGTGTTGTGAAATCTGTGAATGTATTGTAATGTTTTAAAATTGTATAAACTGCATTCATTTTGCTGGACCCCAGGAAGAGAAGATCTGTAATAAATCACTGGTGTCATGACGTGGCCCTCTTTGGGTATAGCGAGTGCTTCCCCCTCTCTCCCTCTTACACCCAGGTTCTGTTCTCGCAGGTCATAAATTCCTGGAGGAGACTCTCTCCCTCATGGCCAAGCAGAAAGAGACACATAGAGAGAACAAAGGAACTTCTTCTACCTCACAGAACTTGAGAACTGAACAATACCCATGTTTTGGAGAATGTGTAAACAGTCGGTGGAGAAACCAGCTACTACCGGTCTGTTTTGTTTTATGATTGGGACCTCAGGAAAGACAATACAGCCACATTACCATAACTCTGTTTATACAGGAGCCGAGTAAAGATGAAACTATTTGTGAAATTATGTAAGGTGATGTTGAACCGTTAATGTGAGAGAATTGTATTTCTGTTTAAAGTTTAACTTGTTATGGCTGCAATCCCGATATCGGGATAAGTGTCATCAACAACCGCTGAATAGCATAGCGCTACATACAATAAATATTACTATAAATATTTATATTGATGAAATCACAAGTGCAAAATAGGAAAACACCGCTTAGCCTTTTGTTAATCCACCTGTCGTGTCAGATTTTGAAATTATGCTTTACAGCGAAAGCAATCCAAGCATTTGTGTAAGTTTAACGATCGCACGATAAAACATTAAGTACACTTAGCATCAGGTAGCTCGATCACAAAAATCAGAAAAGCAATCAAATTAATCATTTACCTTTGATGATCTTCGGATGTTTTCACTCACGAGACTCCCAGTTACACAACAAATGTTCCTTTTGATCCATAAAGATTATTTTTAGATCCAAATTACCTCCGTTTGTTTGTCGCGTTATGTTCAGAAATCCACAGGAAAGAGCAGTCACGACAACGGCAGACAAATTCCAAATAGTTTCCATAATGTCCACAGAAACATGTCAAAAGTTTTTTATAATCAACCCTCCGGTTGTTTTTAAAATATATAATCGATAATATATCAACCGCAAATGTCTTTCACAGTAGGAGAGGGAAAAGCAATACCTATCCAAACTCTGTTGCGCGAGCAAAACCCATGCGACCACTTGACGCGATGTTATCGTTCTGGCTCATTTTTCAAAATAAAATCCTGAAACTATGTCTGAAGACTGTTGACACCTCGAAGAAGCGATAGGAAAAGGAATCTGGTTCATATCCCTTTAAATGGAGCAAAGGGAGGCTGTGGAACATGGAGTTTTGGAATGAGACTAACGTGAGGTAAAGAATGATTCTTTAATAAGAAGACCAATTGATCAGATATTAAAATATCTGAAAGTTATATTAGGAAAATTATAACTTTGTAATCTGAAGATTTAAAAAAAATATATTACCATCCTCTCTGTGGATCAAATCAAATCAAAATCAAATCAAATTTTATTTGTCACATACACATGGTTAGCAGATGTTAATGCGAGTGTAGCGAAATGCTTGTGCTTCTAGTTCCGACAATGCAGTAATAACCAACAGAGCCAGTGTAAATATATTACCATCCTCTCTGTGGATCATGGTCAGAGCTAGTGTAAATATATTACCATCCTCTCTGTGGATCACGGTCAGAGCTAGTGTAAATATACCACCATTCTCTCTGTGGATCATGGTCAGAGCTAGTGTAAATATACTACCATCCTCTCTGATGATCACGGTCAGAGCTAGTGTAAATATATTACCATCCTCTAGGTGGATCATGGTCAGAGCTCGTGTAAATATATTACCATCCTCTAGGTGGATCATGGTCAGAGCTAGTGTAAATATACTACCATCCTCTCTGTGAATCATGGGCAGAGCTAGTGTAAATATATTACCATCCTCTCTGATGATCACGGTCAGAGCTAGTGTAAATATACTACCATCCTCCCTGTGGATCATGGTCAGAGCTAGTATAAATATACTACCATCCTCTCTGTGGATCACGGTCAGAGCTAGTGTAAATGTACCACCATCCTCTCTGATGATCACTGTCAGACCTAGTGTAAATATACCACCATCCTCTCTGATGATCTCTGTCAGAGCTAGTGTAAATATACCACCATCCTCTCTGATGATCACTGTCAGAGCTAGTGTAAATATACCACCATCCTCTCTGATGATCACTGTCAGAGCTAGTGTAAATATACCACCATCCTCTCTAATGATCTCTGTCAGAGCTAGTGTAAATATACCACCATCCTCTCTGATGATCTTTGTCAGAGCTAGTGTAAATATACTACCATCCTCTCAGTGGATCATGGTCAGAGCTAGTATAAATATACTACCATCCTCTCTGTGGATCATGGTCAGAGCTAGTGTAAATATACTACCATCCTCTCTGTGGATCATGGTCAGAGCTAGTATAAATATACTACCATCCTCTCTGTGGATCACGGTCAGAGCTAGTGTAAATATACCACCATTCTCTCTGATGATCACTGTCAGAGCTAGTGTAAATATACTACCATCCTCTCTGATGATCACGGTCAGAGCTAGTGTAAATATACCACCATTCTCTCTGATGATCACTGTCAGAGCTAGTGTAAATATACTACCATCCTCTCTGATGATCACGGTCAGAGCTAGTGTAAATATACTACCATCCTCTCTGTGGATCGTGGTCAGAGCTAATGTAAATATTATACAATCCCCTCTGTGGATCACAACCTCACCGCTATCTGATCAAGAGGCTGATGATGTCCTAAAATGGATGCCACATCCGTGGTAGTGCCTGTCTTTGTTTCCTACAATTCTTCCCTCTGTGCATGTGGTGTCGATTACCTGTAAGGCTGGTGTAAGATATGGAAAAAATAACCTGAGAAGTCTGTACCCTAGCCATCCCCTCTGAGGACAGACGGAAAATAAATGTCAGACTGGAGGCAGAAAATCCTCCAGTCTGAATCCCTCTGGAATGAAATAGATGGTGTTGTGTGAAACCCTCTGGAATGAAATAGACGGTGTTGTGTGAATCCCTCTGCTCGATAGTTTATCGAAATACTGTACCCTCTGTTATGTGAATGAAATAGACAGTTTTATGTAAATGACTAATTTCCAGCATCTTTTACTAATTTCCAGCAATGGCATCAAAAGTAGTGTAGACATAATTGTTAACTAACTGCAAACAATTTTCGCTGGCTAGTTTAATCATCTAGGCTAACTGTGGGACAAACCATTCATGTTTTACTCTTAATTAGCCACTGCAAATGCATTTGCTAGCAATCCCAACGCTCTCTCCAAAACAGAAAGATGTCAATAGTACATTTTGCTTTTTGATATTCTATTACGTCTCCACATTCCAAGCGTATTGGGTTGGTTTGCATATTTATCTGGTTATATACACTGCTCAAAAAAATAAAGGGAACACTAAAATAACACATCCTATATTTGAATGAATGAAATATTCTTATTAAGTCATTTTTTCTTTACATAGTTGAATGTGCTGACAACAAAATCACACAAATTATCAATAGAAATCAAATTTATCAACCCATGGAGGTCTGGATTTGGAGTCACACTAAAAAATTAAGTGGAAAATCACACTACTGGCTGATCCAACTTTGATGTAATGTCCTTAAAACAAGTTAAAATGAGGATCAGTAGTGTGTGTGGCCTCCACGTGCCTATATGACCTCCCTACAACTCCTGGGCATGCTCCTGATGAGGTGGCAGATGGTCTCCTGAGGGATCTCCTCCAAGACCTGGACTAAAGCATCCGCAAACTCCTGGACAGTCTGTGGTGCAACGTGGCGTTGGTGGATGGAGCGAGACATGATGTCCCAGATGTGCTCAATTGGATTCAGGTCTGGGGAACGGGCGGGCCAGTCCATAGCATCAATGCCTTCCTCTTGCAGGAACTGCTGACACACTCCAGCCACATGAGGTCTAGCATTGTCTTGCATTAGGAGGAACCCAGGGCCAACCGCACCAGCATATGGTTTCACAAGGGGTCTGAGGATCTCATCTCGGTACCTAATGGCAGTCAGGCTAGCTCTGGCGAGCACATGGAGGGCTGTGCAGCCCCCCAAAGAAATGCCACCCCACACCATGACTGACCCACCGCCAAACCGGTCATGCTGGAGGATTGCAGGCAGCAGAACTTTCTCCACGGTGTCTCCAGACTCTGTCACGTCTGTCACGTGCTCAGTGTGAACTTGCTTTCATCTGTGAAGAGCACAGGCCGCCAATGGCGAATTTGCCAAACTTGGTGTTCTCTGGCAAATGCCAAACGTCCTGCACGGTGTTGGGCTGTAAGCACAACCCCCACCTGTGGACGTCGGGCCCTCATACCACCCTCATGGAGCCTATTTCTGACCGTTCGAGCAGACCTGCACATTTGTGGCCTGCTGATGGTCATTTTGCAGGGCTCTGGCAGTGCTCCTCCTGCTCCTCCTTGCACAAAGGCGGAGGTAGCGGTCCTGCTGCTGGGTTGTTGCCCTCCTACGGCCTCCTCCACGTCTCCTGATGTACTGGCCTGTCTCCTGGTAGCGCCTCCATACTCTGGTCACTACGCTGACAGACACAGCTCGCATTGATGTGCCATCCTGGATGAGCTGCACTACCTGAGCCACTTGTGTGGGTTGTAGACTCTGTCTCATGCTACCACTAGAGTGAAAGCACCGCCAGCATTCAAAAGTGACCAAAACATCAGCCAGGAAGCATAGGAACTGAGAAGTGGTCTGTGGTTATCACCTGCAGAACCATTCCTTTATTGGGGGTGTCTTGCTAATTGCCTATAATTTCCACCTGTTGTCTATTCCATTTGCACAACAGCATGTGAAATGTATTGTCAATCAGTGTTGCTTCCTAAGTGGACAGTTTGATTTCACAGAAGTGTGATTGACTTAGAGTTACATTGTGTTGTTTAAGTGTTCCCTTTATTTTTTTGAGTAGTGTAATTGAAATGATAACATCCAACATCTCACATCTTTCCCATGACGTCTTGATCTTGTCATGGAAAATGTCTTTACTTCCCATAGCAACGATTAAAACATTCCCTAACCAGAAACCGTGGATTGATGGCAGCATTCGCGTGAAACTGAAAGCGCGAACCACTGCTTTTAATCAGGGCAAGGTGACTGGTAACATGACCGAACACAAACAGTGCAGCTATTCCCTCCGCAAGGCTATCAAACAAGCTAAGCGTCAGTACAGAGACAAAGTAGAATCTCAAGTCAACGGCTCAGACACAAGAGGCATGTGGCAGGGTCTACAGTCAATCACGGACTACAAGAAGAAATCCAGCCCAGTCACGGACCAGGATGTCTTGCTCCCAGGCAGACTAAATAACTTTTTTGCCCGCTTTGAGGACAATACAGTGCCACTGACACGGCCAGCAACGAAAACATGCGGACTCTCCTTCACTGCAGCCGAGGTGAGTAAAGACATTTAAACGTGTTAACCCTCGCAAGGCTGCAGGCCCAGACGGCATCCCCAGCCGCGCCCTCAGAGCATGCGCAGACCAGCTGGCCGGTGTGTTTACGGACATATTCAATCAATCCCTATACCAGTCTGCTGTTCCCACATGCTTCAAGAGGGCCACCATTGTTCCTGCTCCCAAGAAAGCTAAGGTAACTGAGCTAAACGACTACCGCCCCGTAGCACTCACTTCCGTCATCATGAAGTGCTTTGAGAGACTAGTCAAGGACCATATCACCTCCACCCTACCTGACACCCTTGACCCACTCCAATTTGCTTACCGCCCAAATAGGTCCACAGACGATGCAATCTCAACCACACTGCACAGTGCCCTAACCCATCTGGACAAGAGGAATACCTATGTGAGAATGCTGTTCATCGACTACAGCTCGGCATTCAACACCATAGTACCCTCCAAGCTCGTCATCAAGCTCGAGACCCTGGGTCTCGCCCCCCGCCCTGTGCAACTGGGTACTGGACTTCCTGACGGGCCGCCCCCAGGTGGTGAGGGTAGGCAACAACATCTCCACCCCGCTGATCCTCAACACTGGGGCCCCACAAGGGTGCGTTCTGAGCCCTCTCCTGTACTCCCTGTTCACCCACGACTGCGTGGACACGCACGCCTCCAACTCAATCATCAAGTTTGCGGACGACACAACAGTGGTAGGCTTGATTACCAACAACGACGAGACGGCCTACAGGGAGGAGGTGAGGGCCCTCGGAGTGTGGTGTCAGGAAAATAACCTCACACTCAACGTCAACAAAACTAAGGAGATGATTGTGGACTTCAGGAAACAGCAGAGGGAACACCCCCCTATCCACATCAATGGAACAGTAGTGGAGAGGGTAGCAAGTTTTAAGTTCCTCGGCATACACATCACAGACAAACTGAATTGGTCCACTCACACAGACAGCATCGTGAAGAAGGCGCAGCAGCGCCTCTTCAACCTCAGGAGGCTGAAGAAATTTGGCTTGTCACCAAAAGCACTCACAAACTTCTACAGATGCACAATTGAGAGCATCCTGGCGGGCTGTATCACCGCCTGGTACGGCAACTGCTCCGCCCACAACCGTAAGGCTCTCCAGAGGGTAGTGAGGTCTGCACAACGCATCACCGGGGGCAAACTACCTGCCCTCCAGGACACCTACACCACCCGATGTTACAGGAAGGCCATAAAGATCATCAAGGACATCAACCACCCGAGCCACTGCCTGTTCACCACGCTATCATCCAGAAGGCGAGGTCAGTACAGGGCATCAAAGCTGGGACCGAGAGACTGAAAAACAGCTTCTATCTCAAGGCCATCAGACTGTTAAACAGCCACCACTAACATTGAGTGGCTGCTGCCAACACACTGACACTGACACTGACTCAACTCCAGCCACTTTAATAATGGGAATTGATGGGAAATGATGTAAATATATCACTTGCCACTTTAAACAATGCTACCTTATATAATGTTACTTACCCTACATTATTCATCTCATATGCTTACGTATATACTGTACTCTATATCATCGACTGCATCCTTATGTATCACTAGCCACTTTAACTATGCCACTTTGTTTACATACTCATCTCATATGTATATACTGTACTCGATACCATCTACTGTATCTTGCCTATGCTGCTCTGTACCATCACTCCTTCATATATCTTTATGTACATATTCTTTGTCCCCTTACACTGTGTATAAGACAGTAGTTTTGGAATTGTTAGTTAGATTACTTGTTGGTTATTACTGCATTGTCGGAACTAGAAGCACAAGCATTTCGCTACACTCGCATTAACATCTGCTAACCATGTGTATGTGACAAATAAAATAGGATTTGAATTGATTTGATTTGATTTGATACTTCGACTGACCAGTTGGAATCTGGTTACATGATGTCTTCTCAACCAGAGAAACGTACAGGAAATGGTGCCACTTTTGTCTGCTGGTCTATCTCTTGACCTTGACAGTTACTCCAACATTTTCTTCTTGTTCTTAGTTGTGTTTTCGCTCCTGCTCCTGGCTCTCCTTCTCTTTACTCTTCTTCTTATGTACTCTCTCCATCCAAGGTCACTCTACTTGTGGGCCTCTAGTTTCCTCCTGAAATGGATTTCGGATGTGATCAACCTCGTATCAAAATCAGCTCGCTCCTCTCCTATCTAGCAGCATCCTGTTTTATTCATGAGCGCCAGCCAGTCTCTCTCTCTCTCACTCAGTCTTTTTCAGGGACGTCAAGACCAGTCAGAGACAGAGCTTAGAAACACTCACTTATTTCTTACCATCTTCCCCGCTGTGTCCAAGAGCCATGACAACCTGTAGAGCTGTCAATGGAGGCTGTCAACTGTGTGTCCTTTCTACAACATTTATCCTTTCTATGCCAGTAAGTAGTCCTCCATAACAGTGTTTATCGGTGTGCATTTGCCATCATTCACATAAAATACATTTAATCTTTGAGGAAAATACAAAGTAATTGGATTTGGGCTCACAGTGGAACAGTTGTTTGTCTATGTGGAACATGTTGGAATGCAGAGAATAGCATGGCTGAGGTGTGAATCTACAGCCACATAGCGTTATGAACTAGTTCACCTTTGGTTTAGCATTTTAGTACCGTTTATACCTGGTGCTAACATGCGTCCTTTGTCCTGATCTTGTTCACATTCAGATTGTGCCCACATTTTAAATCGGTGTAGATGATTTATAGACGCATTGTGATCTGATTGTGGTCAGGAGAATCTGATACTGACGAGTATCATGATACTGGTATCGTCCTGGCCCTAATTTGAATACCATGTCAAATCAAATTTGTATTTGTCCCATGCTTCGTAAACAACTGCTGTAGACTAACAGTGAAATGCTTACCTACGGGCAGTAGTGGCGTGTGGCTAAGATCACAGCGGAAGCCAATCCAGAGTGAAAGCCATATTACAAGCTGCAGTACAGTATGTGTTGTGGTAATTGTGTTGTTTTCTCTGTAACCTGTTAGTTCATATGCCTTGCCACTGTGATATATAGTCCTAAGGCTGAGACAATAAGAACACACAGTGGCAGAAAGTACATTCAACCACACTTTAGTTTCATCACAAAATCGGAGAGCAACCTCTGTCTGGTGAATTACATAAAACATATTGCATGTATCAAACAGTTACATAACCTACAGCATGGTCAAGGAAATTAATGTTTCCGACACACTCCACAGAGAGTTACCGCTCATCTCAAAGAATAAAGGAGCTGTTGCCATTATTCCAGCACCATTGACACTTCAACATTTCAACATCATCTAATCAACTCTGCTTAGTCTAATACAATGAGAACTAAAAGAAACCAAAATCGACTTAGTCCAATCTACACGAGCTAAATATGATGTGGCTGTCCATGGTACTGATTTGTGTTTGTGTGTGTGTGTGTGCATGCAAGTCAAAAAAACATGTTGACTCACCCTACTTGTAGAGAAACGCCAATGCCATCCTCCTCTCTTTCATGTTGCCTAAACGGTCTATAACTCTGTCATACAGTGCACACTTTTAGTTTTTGTTGTCCTAGGCTACCTGGCTAAAATACTTGCTTGCTAGCCTAACTTCCTTTCATGGGCAATGATACACCAGACCAGCTAGTTAACATTAGCCCACTACATCTAGTTACATGTTGAACCTCCATCCTCTTAGGCCAGGGGCATAATATATGAACTTATGGTTGGATCAGAATTGCCGTAATAATCATTGGCCAGTACAGAGAATTAAGTAAAACCACAAGTCCAAATCTCCATCCATGGCAAATTTAGGAAAGGGATGATTTTAGCTAGCTACCTAGCCACGGGAGGACTTCAACACAACGAGATTCAGATTCGGCTTGTGATGTGATTGGTCTAAAGCCAAATCCAAACTGGCTTCCCTTGACACTTTATTTTGGTGTTCCAGTACCATTCACAGCTGAGCTTGCTCAGTTTAGCTCAACGCTGATTGGCTATTATATTTTTTTAAATTGCGGCACGAGGCCAAATGCTCTCTGGCTTCCCTTGCATTCAATGCTATGGGCGGCAACAATATCATGCTCTTTCTTACCAGACAGCATCAGATAGATACGCTACAAATACTGCAATGGAGGGGCACTGTTTCGTTCGCTTGGATGCTTTTTCCAGTGAACCACTTTCAGGCTCTTGCAAATTGAAGGATTTTTCTGAAATAAAAAGAGACAAAAGATAAATTATAAAGGTCCATTTTTTGGGGACAAGCCTGTCTTCCCCTGGTATCCATAAACACACACCACTGTTTACAGGCCCTTCCCAACAATGCAGAGAGAAAGAAACAAGTCAAATAATGGAAAAGTAACACAAGTAATAATACATACACAATGAGTAACAAAAACTTGTGTAAATTCCACCAACACTGATAGTCTTAGATCAAATCATGAAAACCATGTGTTAGGTAATGTGAAAATGGGGCTCTGGACTACACTGATCTTGCATACAGATTAGCCTTTGGAACATTGTATACTTCTCTATGCACCAGCAGGGCTGTGGAGGGATTTAATTCATAGTCAATGCTTCTTTTAACTTCCTGTCCCCTTATCGTGATTTACTGATCTGCCATCCAGTGAGAGTATGTGGGTCAGTCAAGAGCTTATTGTATACTTAATGACTCATGTAAACATACAGTTACGGACACGGACACGGACACGGACACACACACACACACACACACACACACACACACACACACACACACACACACACACACACACACACACACACACACACACACACACACTGTTGCTTGTTGTTACCAGCGTCCCTTTTTTGCCCTCGCCGATCAGCCTTCGTCTGTGTGTGGGAGTATAATTACTTAGATTCAAACTAAGCCTTTGGTGGCTATATCATTTCTGTACAGTGCAGTGGCCCAGAGAAAACAATGGACTTTGCCCTCATCACACGCGAGGCAGGTCCAAGAGCTGACTAGCATGCTTGTATGTGTGCAGTATGTGCATAATTGCAATTGTGTGTAGCCTACTCATTGCCCTGGAAAAGATTGTCTGATAAATTACCAAAATGTAAATGTAAAGAACTTAAAGCAAATAAACTCAGCAATAAAAGAAACATCCTCTGACTGTCAACTGAGTTTATTTTCAGCAAACTTAACATGTGTAAATATTTGTATGAACATTACAAGATTCAACAACTGAGACATAAACTGAACAAGTTCCACAGACATGTGACTAACAGAAATGGAATAATGTGTCTTTGAATAAAAGGGAGGGGTCAAAATCAAAAGTAACAGTCAGTATCTGGTGTGACCACCAGCTGCTTTAAGTACTGCAGTGCATCTCCTCCTCATGGACTGCACCAGATTTGTCAGTTCTTGCTGTGAGATGTTACCCCTCTCTTCCACCAAGGCACCTGTAAGTTCCTGGACATTTCTGGGGGGAATGGCCCTAGCCCTCACCCTCCGATCCAACAGGTCCCAGACGTGCACAATGGGATTGAGATCCGGGCTCTTCGCTGGCCATGGCAGAACACTGACATTCCTGTCTTGCAGGAAATCACACACAGAACGAGCAGTATGGCTGGTGGCACTGTCATGCTGGAGGGTCATGTCAGGATGAGCCTGCAGGAAGGGTACCACATGAGGGAGGAGGATGTCTTCCCTGTAACGCACAGCGTTGAGATTACCTCCAATGACAACAAACTCAGTCCGATGCTGCTGTGACACACCACCTCCAGAGTACAGGCCTCAGTGTAACGCTCATTCCTTCGACAATAAACGCAATCCAACCATCACCCCTGTGGAGACAAAACTGTGACTCGTCAGTGAAGAGCACTTTTGCCAGTCCTGTCTGGTTCAGCAACTGTGGGTTTGTACCTATAGGCGACGTTGTTGCCATTGCCGTCTGGGGTGGACTTGCCTTACAACAGGCCTACAAGCCCACAGTCCAGCCTCTCTCAGCCTATTGCGGACAGTCTGAGCACTGATGGAGGGATTGTGCGTTCCTGGTGTAACTTGGGCAGTTGTTGTTGCCATCCTGTACCTGTCCCGCAGGTGTGATGTTTGGATGTACCAATCCTGTGCAGGTGTTGTTACACATGGTCTGCCACTGCGAGGATGATCAGCTGTCTGTCCTGTCTCCCTGTAGTGCTGTCTTAGGTGTCTCACAGGACTTCATTCTAATTGCTCCTGTAAGTCACTCTGGATAACGGTATAACATGTGTTGTGCCAGTGGGAGCATAGAGTGGTTTATACATGACCGTGCTGTATCCTACTCAGACATGGACACTATTATGGAGGCAATACTTTAAAGTGAAAATTCACTCAAAAACATTTTTTTTTTGTGAATTAGTCCAGTGTTGATACAGTCAAAATAAATGTGTATGTCAGCAGTCAAGTTTTGCATCATCATGTTGATGTGGCCAGTGACACGTTGCTTCTTGAAAGTCCAATACCTTGAACACTTGACTGCTTACATGCAGAACATTTTGGGACTGTATCAACAGTGGAATATTGAAGAAAAAAAAACATTTATCACAGTGGATGGTGGAGCATCTGAGCAAACAGTCCACCTGGAGGTCGGACCATGTAGCCTCTGACATTTTCACGGCGCCAGTTAGCTAGCACATTTTGGTTTTGGCTGCTGCAGTTCCCCTCCCTTCCCGGCTGTGGCTGATGCTCTTATCTCCAGCTTTCATGACCTCATGAATCATGTCCAGCTAGCTGTGCATTAGAGTTAGCTTTGTTGCTAGCTATTCATTAGAGTCAGCTTTATTAGCTTTGTTCCTCTGATAGGCACCACTGTCACAGTTAAACGTTTAATGATAGTTGGGTTTGATCTATGACCATGCACAGGAAATTGAGCTGATGATGGTAGCAGCTAAGAAAAGCATTCTGTTGTGTTGTTGTCAGTGGAGACGGAGGGTGATGTGGGGATGTTTTATTGTTTGTGGGCAGGGATGGGGAGGGGGGATTGATGGAGGGAGGGAGGATTGATGGAGGGAGGGGGATTGATGGAGGGAGGGGGATTGATGGAGGGAGGGAGGTTTGATGGAGGGATGGAGGGGGGGGATTGATGGAGGGAGGGAGGAGGGTTGATGGAGGGAGGGAGGGATGATGGAGGGAGGGGGATTGATGGAGGGAGGAGGATTGATGGAGGGAGGGAGGTATGATGGAGGGGGATTGGGGGATTGATGGAGGGAGGAGGATTGATGGAGGGAGGGAGGCTTGATGGAGGGAGGGAGGTATGATGGAGGGAGGGAGGATTGATGGAGGGAGGTATGATGGAGGGAGGGGGGGATTGATGGAGGGAGGAGGATTGATGGAGGGAGGGAGGATTGATGGAGGGAGGGAGGAGGATTGATGGAGGGATGGAGGATTGATGGTGGGAGGGAGGTTTGATGGAGGGAGGGAGGATTGATGGAGGGAGGAGGATTGATGGAGGGAGGGAGGTATGATGGAGGGAGGGGGATTGATGGAGGGAGGGAGGTATGATGGAGGGAGGGGGATTGATGGAGGGTGGAGGGGGGGATTGATGGAGGGAGGAGGATTGATGGAGGGAGGGAGGATTGATGGAGGGAGGGAGGGGGATTGATGGAGGGAGGGAGGTTTGATGGAGGGGGGGAGGTATGATGGAGGGAGGAGGGGGATTGATGGAGGGAGGGAGGTTTGATGATGGATTGATGGAGGGAGGGGGATTGATGGAGGGTGGGGGATTGATGGAGGGAGGAGGGGGATTGATGGAGGGAGGGGGATTGATGGAGGGAGGGAGGTTTGATGGAAGGAGGGGGATTGATGGAGGGAGGGGGATTGATGGAGGGAGGGAGGGGGATTGATGGAGGGAGGGATTGATGGAGGGAAGGGGGATTGATGGAGGGAGGGGGATTGATGGAGGGAGGGAGGAGGGTTGATGGAGGGAGGGAGGTTTGATGGGGGAGAGGGGATTGATGGAGGGAGGGGGGTTTGATGGAGGGAGGGGGGGATTGATGGAGGGAGGGAGGGGGATTGATGGAGGAGGGAGGTATGATGGAGGGATTGATGGAGGGAGGGGGATTGATGGAGGGAGGGGGATTTGGATGGAGGATGGAGGGAGGGGGATTGATGGAGGGGGATGGGGGGATTGATGGAGGGATGGAGGGAGGGGGATTGATGGAGGGAGGGGGATTGGATGGAGGGATGGGGGGATTGATGGAGGGAGGGGATTGATGGAGGGAGGGGGGGAGGGAGGGAGGGAGGGAGGGAGGAGGGGAGGGAGGGAGGGAGGGAGGGAGGGAGGGAGGGAGGGAGGGAGGGAGGGAGGGAGGATTGATGGAGGGAGGAGAGGGAAGGGATATACCGTTACGGCAACAGACAGGAGTGGAATTTGGTTTTGGATTTAATGTTTTGCTGTTCTTTTTCACATTTTTTTCACATTTTTCACATTTTTTCACTAAATCACATTTAGTCTAATGACACATATTGTGAGAGACTTTCAAATGAAATCACATTAATTTACAATACATTGTTACCCCTGAAATATTCCTGATATGACTTGTACGTCCAGAGAGTTCTTATGTCATAACATTATGCCTCGATCAGACGATTAATGGAAAATGTCATGATGTTCTACTCAGACTGTTGCTCCTGCCGCTCTGTCATTGTCTTTGCCATTTATTTGACACTGTATCTTATACCATTGACGTTTGGTGACTGGCAGGGACAGAATTTCAAAGGGCTGTCTGGGTCACAGACAGTTTACAGTTAGTGAAAGCCAGCTAAGCCTATGTGTCTAATCCCTACTAGAAGTGACAGTTTGTGAAGTGACAGACATGTCCTGGGGGAGCAAATGCTATGGAACGAAACTCACACTCCCTCACTCGTCCTCATCTTGCCAGCTGGCCCCAAGGGCACCAACACAGAATCTCCACCTCTAGTGCTCTTTAGTCATCTTATGCTCCACTGTGCCCCAGCCAACAAGACTATAATGCTACAGAAAGAGAATAAAGTACACTGTGTTCCAGCCAACAAGACTATAATGCTACAGAAAGAGAATAAAGTACACTGTGTTCCAGCCAACAAGACTATAATGCTACAGAAAGAGAATAAAGTACACTGTGTCCCAGCCAACAAGACTATAATGCTACAGAAAGAGAATAAAGTACACTGTGTCCCAACCAACAAGACCGTAATGCTACAGAAAGAGAATAAAGTACACTGTGTCCCAGCCAACAAGACCGTAATGCTACAGAAAGATCTGGTAGTGAAGAAAAGGGACTTAGAAAAAGCAAAAGCTACAAAACAATATCAGTTGGTGACTCCATCCCAAAAATGGATTGGCATAAATCTATTTCCCTACTTCTAAATAATTGTTTCCCAACTCCGTCTTCGAGTACCCCGGACAGCACACATTTTTGTTGTAGCCCCGGATAGAAAACACCTGATTCAACTTATTAACGGCTTGATGATTGGTTAATAAGTAGAATCAGGTGTTCTTTGCTTTAAAAAAATATTTACTGTTTCGAGTGCTCGAGGACCGGAGATTTTTTAAATCTCATATTCAGCTTAGTACACAATGCCACACACAGCAAAGCTGGGCTGCTTCATGAAAGTGGAGGAGAGGAGGAGTGTATAGTGTGGAGAGACTCTTAGAGGTTCTTTAAGCCTGCGCTCTATTGTGCAAAATTAAAATGTGCGACGGCGGAGCTAGATGAGAGACAACGATTGATTTAATCAGCCTCTGATCTCCCCCACTTCCTCGTCTGGCCCAGACCACTCGAATACAAACCAGGAATGCACTGTCCACACCCTCCCATTAATTGTGTTGGCACCCTCTCCAGATAATGACTTCATGATGAAGCATCGTGGAGAGCTGGTGAAGGACTGTGTTATTCTCTTAAAAATGTCCACCAACTGTGCCTGGCTGGCTGGCTGGCATTGGCTGTCTGGCTGGATGGCTGGCATTGGCTGTCTGGCTGGATGGCTGGCATTGACTGGCTGGCATTGGCTGTCTGGCTGGCTGGCATTGGCTGTCTGGCTGGATGGCTGGCATTGGCTGGATGGCTGGCATTGGCTGTCTGGCTGGATGGCTGGCATTGGCTGGCTGGCATTGGCTGTCTGGCTGGCTGGCATTGGCTGTCTGGCTGGATGGCTGGCATTGGCTGGATGGCTGGCATTGGCTGTCTGGCTGGATGGCTGGCATTGGCTGTCTGGCTGGATGGCTGGCATTGGCTGTCTGGCTGGATGGCTGGCATTGGCTGGCTGGATGGCTGGCATTGGCTGTCTGGCTGGCTGGCTGGCATTGGCTGTCTGGCTGGATGGCTGGCATTGGCTGTCTGGCTGGATGGCTGGCATTGGCTGTCTCTCTGGCTGACATTGGCCCTTTCCTTTACAATTGTAATTGCTCGTTGTTTGACCAGACAAGTGTCAAGTTCAAGTTAAATATCCATAGACCCCGCCTCCCAAAGCATCATTTCATTTTTAAAAGCATGTGTGGGCTGACGTCTTCACTGGGGTTCCTTTCTCACTGCAACTGTCTGCAACAATGTTGAAAGCGATTACCACAGACCTATTAACACTGACAGTCACAGAACATCATCAGTATGCGGAAGCAGCATGCTCTCATATCTAAACAAGAGGAACAGGAGAGACTACTTGAATGTAGAGAACAACTTGACCAAGAACAGCACATTATGAAAAACTAACCAAAATGAGAACAACAGCCCCAAAATGTCTTCTCTAAGGTTAATGGCAATACAGCCGTTTGGTCTAATTGTCTAATGCCAACCAAGGAAGAATCATTCTGGCGTGTAGAAAAGTCAAAGCATTAGCCCTCAGCTACTGATTGGATTTCATTTAATTCAGACAGACTTTCTGATTAGGGAACCACTGTATAAATAGCTGGGACGACATCATTCAGACAGACTTTCTAATCAGGGAACCACTGTATAAATAGCTGGGACGACATCATTCAGACAGACTTTCTAATCAGGGAACCACTGTATAAATAGCTGGGACGACATCATTCAGACAGACTTTCTAATCAGGGAACCACTGTATAAATAGCTGGGACGACATCATTCAGACAGACTTTCTAATCAGGGAACCACTGTATAAATAGCTGGGACGACATCATTCAGACAGACTTTCTAATTAGGGAACCACTGTATAAATAGCTGGGACGACATCATTCAGACAGACTTTCTAACAAGGGAACCACAGGACATCATTCAGACAGAACCACTGTATAAATAGCTGGGACGACATCATTCAGACAGACTTTCTAATCAGGGAACCACTGTATAAATAGCTGGGACGACATCATTCAGACAGACTTTCTAATTAGGGAACCACTGTATAAATAGCTGGGACGACATCATTCAGACAGACTTTCTAATCAGGGAACCACTGTATAAATAGCTGGGACGACATCATTCAGACAGACTTTCTAATCAGGGAACCACTGTATAAATAGGTGGGATGACATCATTCAGACAGACTTTCTAATTAGGGAACCACTGTATAAATAGCTGGGACGACATCATTCAGACAGACTTTCTAATCAGGGAACCACTGTATAAATAGCTGGGACGACATCATTCAGACAGACTTTCTAATCAGGGAACCACTGTATAAATAGCTGGATGACATCATTCAGACAGACTTTCTAATAGGGAACCACATTCAGACAGACTTTCTAATCAGGGAACCACTGTATAAATAGCTGGGACGACATCATTCAGACAGACTTTCTAATCAGGGAACCACTGTATAAATAGCTGGAACCACTGTATAAATAGCGACATCATTCAGACAGACTTTCTAATCAGGGAACCACTGTATAAATAGCTGGGACGACATCATTCAGACAGACTTTCTAATCAGGGAACCACTGTATAAATAGCTGGGACGACATCATTCAGACAGACTTTCTAATTAGGGAACCACTGTATAAATAGCTGGGACGACATCATTCAGACAGACTTTCTAATTAGGGAACCACTGTATAAATAGCTGGGACGACATCATCATGGAACTTGTTTAGTTCCATTCTATTTTAGTTTTCTTCTTGAGAACCAAGACCGAGGGAACATTGAATGTTTATTGTGCCTGAGGGAACATTGGCCGTTGATTGGGCCTGAGGGAACATTGGCCGTTGATTGGGCCTGAGGGAACATTGGCCGTTGATTGGGCCTGAGGGAACATTGGCCGTTGATTGGGCCTGAGGGAACATTGGCCGTTGATTGGGCCTGCCAGGGTATTCTCAGAGCAAGAAGAGGGTGACTGCATGGGTGAATGTCCTTGTGTGGCTTCAGACTTTTACCACAGTCATTTAGCAGACAAGTTTATCCACAGTGACGTACAGAACTATGAACATTGATACATATTTAGTACCATATATAGTATGTGGCAATTGAACCCACAACCCTGATGTTACCAGCAGCATGCTATAACCCACTGATCCATAGTGTCTACATGGAAGGATCCAGAAAGGAGCTCTCCTAGAAGGTCACGTCAATATGTCCCCGGGTCATCCCTGATTATCTGGACCAATTACGATTTGTGTGCACATCTTTCAGATTTCATATCTCTCCTCCCAGAACCTAATTGGGTAGCTGGCAGAATTTTGCTCTGGGTTGTCAAGATTATTATCCAATGAAAACCTTACATTCCCTTGGCAATAAGATAAGATCATACACTTGAAGGTGAACTGTCAAAAAGGACCAAAATTAAATCTTTATCAGTTCTTTAGTAACGTAATCTTTTGAAGGAGAAGTTTTGAGGCACGCAAAATCTATTTTGTGATTTGAAGTGGGATATTAGAGTATTAAATCATTGTCAATGTTACCTTTAGATCCTATACTGAAGGACAGACTACCCTATACCAAGAACATTCATGAAAGTAGCAGAGTGCCAGTAGGCACCAATTATAAAGAGCAATAGTCCTGCATGATCAAACAGTTTAAAGATACTGTACATTGGTTCAATTATGAAAAGCCCAAAGCTTATTTAAGTTTCCAGTAACACAAACTCATTCCAAAACAGTAACTCATTAATCCCGTACTCCCAATCACATTGCCTGTGAGTCTACATTAAGCCGTCCATATTGATACATACAGCTGAATTCAACTCACCTGTAGACTATACAGATTGGAAATGACCTTTTGTCAATTGTCCCTGTTACATCAAACCCCAAATCATAACAAAAGAAAATCACCAAGCAACCAGCTTCCTAAGTGATATTTTAGTCCTATTCCCTATGTAGTTAACTACTCCTGACCAGTTCCCTATAGGTCCTGGTCAAAAGTAGTGCACTAAATATGTATAAGGGTGTCATATGGGGCACAGAGTTACTCTCTATTCTCTCTGCCAGTGTTGGTCCTTTCTACGGGCGTCTGTCAACCACGTAATTACCTGACAAACTGGCCAGTCAAATGTCACAGCCACAATAGGACCAGTAAATAAAGGCAGCACATTAAAAATGTAACACTTGTCATTAGCTTCCAATAAATACCACGGGCCTGACTCCGTGTTACCTTCTCCCTGTGGACTGTTATGGTGCCGTGCCATGAATATCATGGCTTGATTCCTGGAACCAAGCGGGATATCCAGCCTCGTTTGATATCTGGTACTGACCTTGAACCAAGTAGGCCGGTGGGCGGGGTTACAAATAGCCGTACTCAATGATTGGTCTCACGCAAAGATGTCACAGTGCTGTATATGTTGTTAATACTCATGCACGAGTCACTGGCTCCATTTTTAAAAGAGAAGGTCAATACCCTAACCCTGACTACGAACGGTAAAGCTACACTAACAAATACCTCTAAAGCTAATAATGGAAGCAACAAATTGGTCAGTTGGAGATGTCCAAGCTCTTTTAAACATCTGGGCAGACTCCAGCATCCAGAGGCAACTGGATTCTTCCACCAGGAATGTAAAGGTCTTCAAAAAGATATTGGATACGTTAACCTATAAAACAGTCGACATTGTGCTTGGATGCAACCAGTGACGTCTAGTGGAGAGACGCTGGATTGGACATCACTGACAGCATTATTTAAAGCCATGATAATAATGAGCAGCGATGATCAGCTTGGTAATACATAGTTTTTAACCAAATGACTATCTAGCTAGCTACCAATGTCTTTAGCGTAGCTAGCTGTAGCGTGTGTGAGTGAGCACTGCCCAAGACGTGAACTGATAACGTGTTACATAAACATCCTTGGAAGCACAACACCGTGGACTTAGATACATGTTTGACTGAGTATTCGACTTTATATGATTCAAAACAAACATACTTTTCAAAGGACTGAACCTGTGGCATCAGAGGAAGCTGTGTGCTCCAACGGTGAAGCCACAACCTCAGAGACCTGCACCCCAGACACCCAGGGTCCATCCAAACAATCAATAATACTGCAACCGCTGAGACCTGCACCCCAGACACCCAGGGTCCATCCAAACAATCAATAATACTGCAACCGCTGAGACCTGCACCCCCAGACACCCAGGGTCCATCTAAACAATCAATAATACTGCAACCTCAGAGACCTGCACCCCAGACACCCAGGGTCCATCTAAACAATCAATAATACTGCAACCACTGAGACCTGCACCCCAGACACCCAGGGTCCATCCAAACAATAATACTGCAACCGCTGAGACCTGCACCCCAGACACCCAGGGTCCATCCAAACAATCAATAATACTGCAACCGCTGAGACCTGCACCCCCAGACACCCAGGGTCCATCTAAACAATCAATAATACTGCAACCTCAGAGACCTGCACCCCAGACACCCAGGGTCCATCCAAACAATCAATAATACTGCAACCGCTGAGACCTGCACCCCCAGACACCCAGGGTCCATCTAAACAATCAATACTACTGCAACCGCTGAGACCTGCACCCCCAGACACCCAGGGTCCATCCAAACAATCAATAATACTGCAACCGCTGAGACCTGCACCCCCAGACACCCAGGGTCCATCTAAACAATCAACACTACTGCAACCGCTGAGACCTGCACCCCAGACACCCAGGGTCCATCTAAACAATCAACACTACTGCAACCTCAGAGACCTGCACCCCCAGACACCCAGGGTCCATCTAAACAATCAACACTACTGCAACCTCAGAGACCTGCACCCCAGACACCCAGGGTCCATCCAAACAATCAATAATACTGCAACCGCAGAGACCTGCACCCCAGACACCCAGGGTCCATCTAAACAATCAATAATACTGCAACCTCAGAGACCTGCACCCCCAGACACCCAGGGTCCATCCAAACAATCAATAATACTGCAACCGCTGAGACCTGCACCCCAGACACCCAGGGTCCATTTAAACAATCAATAATACTGCAACCTCAGAGACCTGCACCCCCAGACACCCAGGGTCCATCTAAACAATCAACACTACTGCAACCTCAGAGACCTGCACCCCAGACACCCAGGGTCCATCTAAACAATCAACACTACTGCAACCTCAGAGACCTGCACCCCAGACACCCAGGGTCCATCTAAACAATCAACACTACTGCAACCTCAGAGACCTGCACCCCAGACACCCAGGGTCCATCTAAACAATCAACACTACTGCAACCTCAGAGACCTGCACCCCCCAGACACCAGGGTCCATCTAAACAATCAATAATACTGCAACCGCTGAGACCTGCACCCCCAGACACCCAGGGTCCATCTAAACAATCAACACTACTGCAACCGCTGAGACCTGCACCCCAGACACCCAGGGTCCATCTAAACAATCATAATACTGCAACCTCAGAGACCTGCACCCCAGACACCCAGGGTCCATCCAAACAATCAATAATACTGCAACCGCTGAGACCTGCACCCCCAGACACCCAGGGTCCATCTAAACAATCATACTGCAACCGCTGAGACCTGCACCCCCCCCCAGACACCCAGGGTCCACCCCCAAACAATCAATAATACTGCAACCGCTGAGACCTGCACCCCCAGACACCCAGGGTCCATCCAAACAATCAATAATACTGCAACCGCTGAGACCTGAACCCCCAGACACCCAGGGTCCATCTAAACAATCAACACTACTGCAACCGCTGAGACCTGCACCCCCAGACACCCAGGGTCCATCTAAACAATCAACACTACTGCAACCACTGAGACCTGCTGAGACCTGCACCCCAGACCCCAGACACCCAGGGTCCATCTAAACAATCAATAATACTGCAACCGCTGAGACCCCAGACACCCAGGGTCCATCTAAACAACACCCCCAGACACCCAGGGTCCATCTAAACAATCAATGATACTGCAACCGCTGAGACCTGCACCCCCAGACACCCAAGGTCCATCTAAACAATCAATAATACTGCAACCGCTGAGACCTGCACCCCGATGCGCCAAGGGTCCATCGAAACAATCAATGATACTGCAACCGCTGAGACCTGCACCACGATGAGCCAAGGGTCCATTCTCGGTTGGTAAACAGTTCAACGTCAATTGATTGCCATGTTCACTTGCTTAGCCCTAATCACACAATTTAGCTGTCTTCAACAGGGGTGGGCAATCTCATTCACAGAGGGCTTTTGTCATGGCAGGGTTATGTTTCTAAACGTTACTCAAGGAGACAGTCTGAATCTAGGAATCTATATATAAAACTCACACTGATTCAATTAATTATATTATGACCCAAGACCTTATATTATTTGCATCATTTGTGTATCTGGTTGGTTGATCTGGTTGGCCTCACACTGTCCTTTGTGGATAAGATTTATTCAATTTGATGAGACAATTCATGGTTGGAGAACAAAAATGCACTCACACTGGCTGCCCTCAGGTTAACTTTGGTGTCTGTACCTTATTATTCCTGGACTGTACACCTCATTACTTCTGTCTATATATTTTCCCAGGGAAGAGAAAACACTGCGAGCACAACCAGCGAATACCTGAACTTCATGAGGGAGACCGAGGCCACATACCTAGAGACACTAAGCCCAGCATCAGCAGCAGAATCATCACCTCAATCAGCTGTGTGAAGACGAGGCAACAACCAGGGCAGCAGCCGGGACAGCGACAGGGACAGCGGCCGGGACAGCGGCCGGGACAGCGGCAGGGACAGCGGCCGGGACAGCGGCAGGGACAGTGGCAGGGACAGAGGCAGGGACAGCAGCTGGGACAGCGGCAGGGACAGCAGCCGGGACAGGGTCAGGGACAGCAGCCGGGACAGGGTCCGGGACAGCGGCCAGGGACAGGTCCATCGGGACAGCGGCCGGGACAGCGGCCGGGACAGCGGCAGGGACAGAGGCAGGGACAGCGGCCGGGACAGAGGCCGGGACAGCGGCAGGGACAGCGGCAGGGACAGAGGCAGGGACAGGGTCCAGCCGGGACAGCGGCAGGGACAGAGGCAGGGACAGCAGCTGTCGGGACAGGGGCCGGGACAGAGGGCCGGGACAGCGGCAGGGACAGAGGCAGGGACAGCAGCTAGGGACAGGGGCACGGGACAGCAGCCGGGACAGGGGCCGGGACAGCGGCCGGGACACGGCTTTGGGACAGAGGCAGGGACAGCGGCTGGGACAGCGGCAGGGACAGAGGCAGGGACAGCAGCCGGGACAGCGGCAGGGACAGAGGCAGGGACAGCAGCCGGGACAGGGGCCGGGACAGCAGCCGGGACAGCGGCCGGGACAGCGGCCGGGACAGCGGCAGGGACAGAGGCAGGGACAGCAGCCGGGAGAGCGGCAGGGACAGAGGCAGGGACAGCAGCCGGGACCGGGGCTGGGACAGCAGCCGGGACAGAGGCAGGGACAGCAGCCGGGACAGCGGCAGGGACAGCGGCCGGGGGCCGGGACAGCGGCAGGGACAGCAGCCGGGACAGCGGCAGGGACAGAGCAGGGACAGGGCCGGGACAGAGGCCGGGACAGAGGCAGGGACAGCGGCCGGGACAGCGGCAGGGACAGCGGCCGGGACAGAGGCAGGGACAGCAGCCGGGACACGGGACAGCGGCAGGGACAGCGGCAGGGACAGCGGCCGGGACAGAGGCCGGGACAGAGGCAGGGACAGAGGCAGGGACAGCAGCCGGGACAGCGGCAGGGACAGAGGCAGGGACAGCAGCCGGGACAGGGGCTGGGACAGCAGCCGGGACAGAGGCAGGGACAGCAGCCGGGACAGCGGCAGGGACAGGGCCGGGACAGCGGCAGGGACAGCAGCCGGGACAGCGGCAGGGACAGGGGCCGGGACAGAGGCCGGGACAGAGGCAGGGACAGCGGCCGGGACAGCGGCAGGGACAGCGGCCGGGACAGAGGCAGGGACAGCAGCCGGGACAGCGGCAGGGACAGCAGGGCAGGGACAGCGGCCGGGACAGAGGCCGGGACAGAGGCAGGGACAGCGGCCGGGACAGCGGCAGGGACAGGGGCAGGGACAGCGGCAGGGACAGGGGCCGGGACAGCGGCCGGGACAGCGGCAGGGACAGGGGCCGGGACAGGGCCGGGACAGCGGCGGGACAGGGCAGGGACAGCGGCCGGGACAGCGGCAGGGACAGGGGCGGGACAGCGGCCGGGACAGCGGCAGGGACAGGGGCCGGGACAGCGGCAGGGACAGGGGCCGGGACAGGGACAGGGGGCCGGGACAGGGGGCGGGACAGGGGCCGGGACAGCGGCCGGGACAGCGGCAGGGACAGCGGCCGGGACAGCGGCAGGGACAGCGGCCGGGACAGCGGCAGGGACAGGGCCGGGGGCCGGGACAGGGACAGGCCGGGACAGAGGCAGGGACAGCGGCCGGGACAGAGGCAGGGACAGCGGCCGGGACAGCGGCAGGGACAGCGGCAGGGACAGCGGCCGGGACAGAGGCCGGGACAGAGGCAGGGACAGCGGCCGGGACAGCGGCAGGGGGACAGCGGCCGGGACAGCGGCAGGGACAGCGGCCGGGACAGAGGCAGGGACAGCGGGCAGGGACAGCAGGGCAGGGACAGCGGCAGGGACAGCGGCCGGGACAGAGGCCGGGACAGAGGCAGGGACAGCGGCCGGGACAGCGGCCGGGACAGCGGCCGGGACAGAGGCAGGGACAGCAGCCGGGACAGCGGCAGGGACAGGGGCCGGGACAGCGGCAGGGACAGCGGCAGGGACAGGGGCCGGGACAGCGGCAGGGACAGGGGGGGCGGGACAGCGGCCGGGACAGCGGCAGGGACAGGGGCCGGGACAGCGGCAGGGACAGGGGCCGGGACAGCGGCCGGGACAGCGGCAGGGACAGGGGCCGGGACAGCGGCAGGGACAGGGGCCGGGACAGCGGCCGGGGAGCGGCAGGGACAGGGGCCGGGACAGCGGCAGGGACAGGGGCCGGGACAGCGGCAGGGACAGGGGCCGGGACAGCGGCAGGGACAGCAGGGCTGGGACAGCGGCAGGGACAGGGGCCGGGACAGAGGCCGGGACAGAGGCAGGGACAGCGGCCGGGACAGCGGCAGGGACAGCGGCCGGGACAGAGGCAGGGACAGCGGCCGGGACAGCGGCAGGGACAGCGGCAGGGACAGAGGCCGGGACAGAGGCAGGGACAGCGGCCGGGACAGAGGCCGGGACAGCGGCCGGGACAGAGGCAGGGACAGCAGCCGGGACAGCGGCAGGGACAGCGGCAGGGACAGCGGCCGGGACAGCGGCAGGGACAGGGGCAGGGACAGCGGCCGGGACAGCGGCAGGGACAGGGGCCGGGACAGCGGCAGGGACAGGGGCCGGGACAGCGGCCGGGACAGCGGCAGGGACAGGGGCCGGGACAGCGGCAGGGACAGGGGCCGGGACAGCGGCCGGGAGAGCGGCAGGGACAGGGGCCGGGACAGCGGCAGGGACAGGGGCCGGGACAGTGGCAGGGACAGGGGCCGGGACAGGGGCCGGGACAGGGGCCGGGACAGCGGCCGGGACAGCGGCAGGGACAGGGGCCGGGACAGGGGCCGGGACAGGGGCCGGGACAGCGGCCGGGACATAAAATGACGTCAGACAGCAGCAGACATGTCACTAGACTAAACTGGCTGACGTTCTATGCTGTTATTTTTATTCAGTTCAATGTGCACTACACCAAAAGCATTGTGAATGTGTCTTTCAAGGACTTTACTTTGAGTACCATCAAATAATGAAAAGAATGTACATTTTGCAGCAATGAACTTCTGAAACATGCTTATTTGTGATTGATTTTAAAATAAGAAAATAAAGACCAGGCACACTATGATTTTGACACACTTTTATTAAACAACAATCAAACTTTGGTAAAAAATAAAAAGTTACAATACATAGGACACTTTCAAAAGTCTTCACACAGTGAGCACAACAGCTCTTCACACAGTGAGCACAACAGCTCATCACACAGTGAGCACAACAGCTCTTCACACAGTGAGCACAACAGCTCTTCACACAGTGAGCACAACAGCTCTTCACACAGTGAGCACAACAGCTCTTCACACAGTGAGAGCTCATCACACAGTGAGCACAACAGCTCTTCACACAGTGAGCACAACAGCTCTTCACACAGTGAGCACAACAGCTCTTTCACACAGCTCTTGAGCACAACAGCTCTTCACACAGTGAGCACAACAGCTCTTCACACAGTGAGCACAACAGCTCTTCACACAGTGAGCACAACAGCTCTTCACACAGTGAGCACAACAGCTCTTCACACAGTGAGCACAACAGCTCTTCACACAGTGAGCACAACAGCTCTTCACACAGTGAGCACAACATCAGTCTATGTGGGCTAAACTGTGGATCATTTTTCATTGCTTTAGCACAAAATGCATTCAATGACTACATCTTTCTACATTTCTATGTAATCCCGTATTGAAATATATTTCTAATCTACAAATGAAATACTATCAACAAAATTAGAACAAGCAAAGCTGATTCCCATTGTAGCTGAACACCTACCTAGGTGTTAGTCTTTCAATTTCATTACCATCTATACAGAAGGGGACATTTTAGGAATAATGCTGTACTGTAATGTAAACTTGGACCCAGCCAGATATAGAGAAGTAGCTGACAGGAAGAAGAGTGGCAGGGAGAGGAGTACGTATGGATGGTGGAAGAAGACTGAGAGGAAGATCAAGAGCTGTACTCAGATGAGATTAGGGCCACTATAATTGATCATGTAATAAATCATGATCTATCAATGAGAGAGGCTGGTCTGAGAGTGCAGCCAAATCTGCAACACTCAACAGTGGCATCTATTGTGAGAAATTTCCGGCAAAACAACAGGTAAGATGTGCATTCTGCAAGGGCATCTGACTGAACTGCACATTACAGATGTCAATTGAGCAAAGCCTCCAAACCCACTTGTGTGTAATTGTTTTTGTTTTTCTGCTTAGGAGCCAATGGTTACCTCCCACAGAAGGAAGAGGTAGGATTTTCACTGCTGTGCAGGAAACTGTAATCGTTGATATGGTCATCTTAAACAATGGCATAAAACTCACAGAGATTCGGGACAGTGTTGGCAGACAACATTACATTTGGAAATATTCACAATGTAAGCATAACAACTATTTCTAGAGTCCTGAAATTCAGGATGAAGCAGTTGTACACTGTCCCCTTTGAGAGGAACGAGTCAAGCAACTCAGGAACCATTATGTCCAGGTAAGATGACTATAAAATACAGAACTGGTTTTGAACTAAACCAAACAGGGCAGAGGCACACAATGGCATGTTTTAAGGTATAATGTAAACTACCGTAATAGCCTAACTCTTATGTTGACTGGTGGATTTATTTTAGAGAGTCATGGAGATTGAAGCCAGGCAAACACCCCACATATTCATCTTTGAGGATGAGGCTGGTTTCAAGTTGGCTAAAACACGGTGGTGAGGAAGGAATGTGACTGGGGGAAGAGCCACAGTGGACGTCCCGGGCCAGAGGGGTGACAACATCACAATGTCCTGTGATGGATTTCTGTTACACAAGCCGCTAATTGGGCCATACAACACCGAGCGTCTCATTTCATTCCTGGATGACCTCTATGGAAGGGTTGTGCCATACAACACCGAGCGTCTCATTTCATTCCTGGATGACCTCTATGGAAGGGTTGTGCCATACAACACCGAGCGTCTCATTTCATTCCTGGATGACCTCTATGGAAGGGTTGTGCCATACAACACCGAGCGTCTCATTTCATTCCTGGATGACCTCTATGGAAGGGTTGTGCCAGGTGAGGAAAGGGTTGCAGTGAGGCGAAATCTGCCAACGTTTGTAATCGTAAGGGACAATGTGGCATTTCACCACTCCTGCAGTCACAGAGTGGTTTACAGCCCATCCCAGGATGGTGTCACTTGTTCTCCCACCTTACTCTCTATTCCTCAACCCCACAGAGGAATTATTTTCCTCTCACCTTACTCTCTATTCCTCAACCCCACAGAGGAATTATTTTCCTCCCACCTTACTCTCTATTCCTCAACCCCACAGAGGAATTATTTTCCTCCCACCTTACTCTCTATTCCTCAACCCCACAGAGGAATTATTTTCCTCCCACCTTACTCTCTATTCCTCAACCCCACAGAGGAATTATTTTCCTCCCACCTTACTCTCTATTCCTCAACCCCACAGAGGAATTATTTTCCTCCCACCTTACTCTCTATTCCTCAACATATAGAGGTGTTCTTTTCCTCATGGAGGTGGAAGGTTTATGACCACCATCCACATGATCAAATGTCCCTCCTGGATGCAATGAATGCTGGATGGCTGGACATATCTGCAGAAGATTGCCAGGGATGGACCAGGCATGCCAAAATATTTTTTTCCTAGGTGTTTTCCCCAAGATGACATAAGATGTAATGTGGATGAGAACCTGCCAAATGCAGAGGACAGAGTTGACAAGTATTGCTACTGTATCTATATTGGTAGATGGTATATATACACATTATTGTATTTTGGAATCACTCAATGCCAAAAAATGACATAAAACATATTGAAGCATATTGCATCATGTCTGATTCATTCCTGTAACATAAACTGCAGTGGATTCTAAACAGTATGGAGGTGTCATTCTTGTTTTGTAAAGAAACTTAACAAACAAAAACATTGTGTAATGCTACCTGTTGTTCATTTTCTAGATTAGAAATATATTGGAGTGCAATGGAGTGCATTGTGCATTGAGAGAGAGAGAGAGAGAGAGAGAGAGAGAGAGAGAGAGAGAGAGAGAGAGAGAGAGAGAGAGAGAGAGACTAACAGGTAAGAGCATTGGACCAGTGACCGAACGGTCTCTGGGTTGAATCCCTCAGCCATCTAGGAGAAAAATCTTATGCTATGCCCTGTAGATGTGCCCTTGAGCAAGGCACTTAACTCTAATTGCTCCTGTAAGTCTCTCTGGATAAGAGCGTCTGCTAAATGACTCATTTAATATATAGAGAGAGAATATATTTGCGGATTGGATTAAACTTCACCTTGAATTGACGAAAGACCTGACTTCTGAGCCACCCAAGCAGGCAAAGGGTTACTGTTGAAAGACACTTCCAGTCCTGTTAACTAAACGCCCACACAACGTAACACTACCGTTATCAACTGTCCTCTCTTCTGAGTGACTACATTTTTCTCAGGTTCTGGCCTCGACACTCTGTCCTTTTTAAGTTTATTCCACTTTCACTTTTCGTCTAATCGTTCTTCAATTTGTCTTCCATTTTCTTTTCAACCACAGCCAATCAGCTGTTTAAACCAGATAAACAACGTTACCCAAGACCATCTGTCAAAGATCTTGATGTTAACAGATTTGAAGACTCCCTCAATCTCTCACGGCTCTGACTGTTTTCCTGTGTTCTTTTTTCTTCCCCACAACACGAACAACAAGACAAATGTTTTTACAACATGTATCTTTCTATTTGTCCCTCCTGGCTCAGAGGCATTGAATGTTCTAAGAAACATCTGAGAGGTTTTCTCAGATAGCTTAACCCATCCCTGAAACATTTATCAGACTTCCCTCAGGCTTGGTGCCTCCTCCTCTCCTTAAGCCCTGCTCCTGGATCTGTCTGTGGGACATCTATGCAGAGATACTGTAGATATCTCTGATATCAGGCTGGCTCAGAGAAGTGTTCCTCTGAGGTTTCCTGGGTCGTGTTCATTTGGGCATGAAAAAGAAACCATTTGAAAATGTTTTGCACTTGAAAACACAAATGAGTGTTTCTGATTCGACATGTCCTGGTGTTCTCTCCCCACTTCAGTTTGTTTTCTTCCATTTGGTGCCTAATAAACACAACCCTGCCATCTCTGTCTCCTTGGCTGCTCTATCACCAGACTACAGGGACCCAGGGTTAATATGTGAAAGGCTTTCACTCCACCAGAAGGAGATTGCAGGATAAATAATATAGTGTTCTCTGCCCCTGGTCTCATGGAAATTGCATTTTTTTCCCCATCGCAGCTGCAAGGAAATGCAGGGCAAACTGGTTTGTTGCCAGGTTAAGTGTGTATTGGTAAACCACAATGTCTCTGAGGAATGTGCTTCCTGTCTTTATCATGTGTACATGCTTGACTGTCATGATTGTTAAATCTTCTTGCAAGGGGTGCAATCTTTGTTTCATTTGTCAGGTGTGCTCATCAAAATGAACTTCAGATTAACATGGTCAAACCTCTGTTCAAACCTCTGGGAGACACAAATGTTTCACAATTTTGTTGTAGCACTGAACTAGCACACCTGATTCAACTAAAGGGCTTGATGATTGGTTGAACAGTTGAATGATGCGTGCTAGTTCTAGAATACAGTAGATCAAATAGATGGAATGGCTGGGGTCTCAGAGGAGAGGGTGGGGAAACACCAGACTAGCCTGGATCATGCACTTCCAGAACATCGGCCCCAGTGTAATCTCTCCAAGACTACTCCATGGTAAATGGATGGTTCTTGTCCATTGTGGGCATGCCTGATGCCTGTTAGTGGAAAGGAGTGGACAGGACCATACAGAGTCATGTTGGAGGTTTGGTCTACACTCTGAAGCGATAGCTTCAGCTTATGAAAAGTTGAGGTTGAGGCTGGATAATGGGCTGCCTGATTGGTTCTGTGGCGTAATGCTGATATAGGTTTCAGTTCGGGGGTCCATGACGTAATCAGTGGTGAGAGCATGGCACAGCAGTGTAGAGCAGGCTAAGAGACTGTGACAGTGGGATGTGGTATGCAGGGGAGGGGAGGGGGGCTGCTGCATGGATTCAGGCACTCAAGCAAAGGATTGTTAAGCATTGTTAAGATATAGAGTCCTATCTCATTGGGACTCACCTGGTTAAATAAAGTATGCATAAGTAAAAACAACTTTTTGTAGGCCTACAAAACCTGCATACTCAGAGAGAAAGATGCCTATCTAGAAGTTGTCTTAATATGCCTTATACATTGTCTCACTGTGTGTGATCAGGTGCATCCAATCAA